>NW_026605000.1:0-242500 GCF_027887165.1 Monodelphis domestica
ACTATCTTTGATATTAGCTGTTCTTTTTTGTCATCAGCCCAGCTTGTGCTATTCAAATAGTGTCTGAAATGAAAATGTCATTTTCCTAAAGCTAGTATGTTGAAGTTAAGGTGTGTTCAAAACAACCAGCGAGCATTTTTTTATACAGACAGGTACTGTGTATAGGTTCCCTGAGTCTGACATAGTAAGCACTAGAGATACAAAGAAAGGCAAAAACAGTCTCTATCTTCAAAATTTTTGAATTCTTATGGAAGAGATACATACAGAACAGATGGGAAATAACCAAAAATAATTGGTGGAAATGTAACACTTTTTCATCAGTAAAACTACTGTCATAGTAACTTAAATTCTCATTCATTAAGAGCAAACAGTTTTCTTTTATGGTTTCACTTAAAAAAACAAGATAATATTTTTTTAAGAGGCTATCTAGTTTTTTTAATTAACTTTAAGTAGATTACATTATTTCATTCAAATACCAACTAGTCTTTGTATTACTATTTATTCCAGTATGACTATAATTTATACTACTCACTCATGAACTTAATGTTTTCTGGGTAAGCAAAATTGCTCTAGAAAATTGGAGCCTGAACACTTTTAATTTGTTACAGACTCTGTCACATGAGCCAAAAGTCCTTCAAGAGGGACTTTTGCAACTGGATTCTATCCTATCCTCCTTGGATTTGCTTCATCGTCCAATTGAGGCCCCTGGGGGATCAGTGCTACTTCGAGAGCTTGCTTGTGCTGGCAGTGTAGCAGATGCCACACTCTCTGCCCAGGCCACCCCTCTTCTACATGCTCTCACAGCTGCTCATGCATATATCATGATGTTTGTTCATACCTGCAGAGTTGGACAGGTAAGGTTAATCTTAGAATATGAGTACTTAATCTGATTAAATTCTCACATCTGAAAGGCTTCTCTGATGGAGAAAGAGGGGGATGTTCCTTGCTCTCAGAGTATCTAAAGGGAAATTTTAATTTCTATGACGGAACTGATTTCTTTGGTCAAATATGCCATCACCACCTTCTTAGTAGACTATTAGATCTTAAAGTACTCATGCACTTGTAAGGGGTAAAATTAGGGATTATTGACTGAATATAATAATAGTAGTTCCCAAGTATTAATTCAATCCCAATAAAATACTCAAGTCAGTTTGTGATTTTTATAGTGGTTTAATAGACGGAAGGAATTAAGAAGAAAGAGAGAGGAAAGAGAATTTAAACTGCTCCAGCCCAGGCTTAGTCAGGCAGGAGTTCAGAGGCCTTAGCCAAGAGGTCTTCTCATTCTAGCTCGGCCATAAGGCCTCCTCCAAGATGAGGGGTCTCCTCTGAGGATAGCGCTTTAGGAGGTAAAGGAAAGGAGGAATCGGCCTAATCCACTCACCAAACATGATAACACTGCCACAAGCTCCCCACGCTGCCGAGTCCAAGGTATCCGCAAGAGAGAAAGTGACAGGAAATATATAGACAGTTCTTTATATCACTTCCTGAGTCTCACATGTACCAATGGTAGCTTAAGCTTAACTTAGGACAGCACAGGGGGTCTGTCAGTTGTTTTTGATCTGTCACTTGCTAGCACATGTCAGTCATAGGCCATCCTCCTCAACCCTTATGCTTAAGTAGAGGTATATACATTCCTGGTGGCTATAATTTCTAAAGACTTTGTAGAATGGGGGCCAGCTGGGTGACTCAGTGGATTGAGAGCCAGGCCTAGAGACGAGACACTTCCCAGCTGTGTGACCCTGGGAAAGTCACTTGACACACACACACACACACCCCTTACCACTCTTCTGCCTTGAAGCCAATAAACAGTATTGACTCTAAGACAGAAGATAAGGGTTTAAATTTAAAAAAAAAGACTAAATAGAATGGAGATAATCTAAAATTCACATAGTCAACAAATTATTGAATACTGGTTGTTTTTAAGAATCGATGTAATTTCAATAAATTTTCCATTTTAGACTAAGTCTTATAAAATTCACAGCATTTCTTGAGGATTTATTTGGAACAGTGGGAATATTAAGATTATAATCAGTTGATGAAAGTCCAGAAAAGTATGTGTCCCTGAGGTACCTTATCCTCTCATCTAAGAATTCTTGTCTTGAAACATTGCAGAACAGTACTAGTTAACACCTATCTGTATAATTCAGGTCTGAGAAAGAAAAAGTATTATTTTGATGAGATCATGATAATAGGAATTATTCAAAATTCTTTTCTGCGCCCAGGGAATTATTCCTCTTCTTTCTTCACAGAGTGAGATCCGTGCCATCTCAGTGAACCAGTGGGGCTCCCAGCTGGGTCTCAGTGTCCTAAGTAAGCTGAGCCAGTTATACTGTTCCCTGGTCTGGGAAAGTACAGTACTGCTTTCGCTGTGTACCCCAAACAGGTAAAATAATATAAATAGGAAAAATTACATTTCTCTACCTTCTACTTAATCAAGTTAGTGGTTTGGGGGACAGAATGACTTCCCTGCATGTACTAGTGGATAGACAAAATTGGTAAATGAGCTTTTAAAAACTGTCATCTAAGAAGACCACATACTTCTTCTCTCATTATTGGTGCATTTGCAGCCTCCCCGCAGAATGTGAGTTTGGTCAGCTGGACATGCAGAAGCTGATTCCAAGAGAGGAAAAGACAGTCAGTTCAGCAACCCAAGGAGCCAAGAGAATAGGTAACTCCCCAAAACCCAATTTCTTTCACATTTGTTTTAGATAACACACATGTAAAGAGTACAATAATTATTTTGTTTGATAGTTTTCTTACATCAATTACAAAATCAAAATTCTAGAAAATAACTTACTTTTTACCTTTTATTTAGATTTGTTCTTAGAGAAAATTTAACTAAAAATGTTTGCAATTGGACTTCTCATTACCAAGAAATTTAGAGCCAAACTGTGCGTCTCTAGCAGATTAGCAGAGGCTTAACTTTATTTTCCAATTCTTCCAAAAGAGTAATAATATTAAAACTAAGGGACAGCAACTTTCATTCTTGCCAACATGTTCTCCTATTTTGCATCCTTAGAAGGAGAAACAGAAGGATCAACAGGAGGTGTGGAGACTTCCACCCATGGTCTTTTAGAAGGCATTGGACTGGATGGAGACACCCTGGCACCTATGGAAACAGATGAACCTAGTACTTCAGACCCGAAAGGGAAATCCAAAATTACCCCAGCCATGGCAGCTAGGATCAAACAGATTAAGCCGTTGCTGTCAGGTAAGTGATTTCACAAGTCCCCACCAATCCCCATGTGGAAGTAAATTCTTGGCCTTCTATTCTTCTGGAGAAGGATCATACTTAACAGAAAGGAATTCTATTTCTTTTAGAGGCATTGAACTTAATATAAAACTACTTTATAATTTAGCTTGACTTGATTATTACTAGAACAAATCCCAAAAAAATGGCATTTCAGATTGAAAATGGGATGATGTTCAGGGTATGGCCCACAATGTTTTGGATTATTACTTTGTAACTGTTTTTATTGTCTGGGAAACTTTCCAGTTTTTTATTTGAGGTGAATATTCGTGTCTTTATGACTTCTAAAAGTCTCTCATTCATTATACCATAATACAGTGTAGTGTATATAATTTAATATATTTTATGTAAGAATAGTGATATGTATTTATTATACATTATACACAAAAACCCTATCCCTATGTCCTATTTGTCTTTTTTTTTGTCAATGTGTGAATACATTCATTCCTCTGAGTTCTTTATTTTTTTTTAACTAATCTTTTGCCCTTGGTAGAATGAGGTACTGCCATATGTATAATGTAAACCATAGTTGAATGTTTATGTCATCCTTTTCTACACCGACCTTTGATAACATCTTATGATCAAGATACTATTTAGAAAGAGCTACATCTTTTTAGTCATTTTACATAATTAGGTGAAGAACAAATTAAAAATTTGCTTTAACTTACTCATTTTTCTAACTATGATATTTTGGATATTAGCTTCCTCCAGATTGGGCAGAGCTCTTGCTGAACTTTTTGGACTTCTTGTTAAACTCTGTGTGGGGTCTCCTGTACGGCAAAGGAGAAGCCATCATTCAGCCAGTACCACCACAGCACCAACACCTGCAGCGAGATCAACAGCCTCAGCTCTTACCAAACTACTCACTAAGGGTTTATCTTGGCAGCCCCCACCATATACACCCACTCCAAGATTCAGGTGAGACACTCCAGCCCTCTAGGTATGCATGAAAGTGTGTGTTTGTCTCTTTATTATTTCTTGTAGAATCATCTTTTTTTAATTGCTTTCTGGCCTTTTTGTGATCCAAAGTTTCTCCCTCATTCCCAGATTGTAAAAAACCTAATATATTAGTCTTGTCACACTATGAAAATTTCCATATACTCATTTTAAAAAAAGAAGACATCACACATGTAAAAAAGTGGTTTGGTTCAATCTATATTTGTACTCAGAGAGTTACTTCTCTGGCTGTGGAGAGTATTTTTCATCATAAGTCCCTTGTCTTTAGATTCTTGCATTGATGATAATAGTTAAGTCCTTCAGAGTTGATCATGATACAGTATTTCTCTTATTGTATACAGTATTCTCCTTGTTCCTCTCACTTCACTTTGCATCAATTAATATAATTGTTTCATAAACCTTGAAAAAAATTTTTTAATTTGTCTGGAAGGAAAAAAGGTCAAGAATATGAAAGAAATAATGGTGGAGGTAGGTAAAAGAGGTTCAGTTATACACCACTCAAAACTATGACAAAACTATTAGTGTTAATCTATTAGAGGCCAAGAAATACAGTACATGAGCATCATAGATTACTAAGGGACTATTGGAAATTTAATATTTGATAAAGCCAAAGAGCAAGCTTTTATATATCTTCTTTTATGTAACTTCATCAAAATTGAACAGGGAAGGGGGGGTTAGGGATGGAGTGGGTTGATTCAGACTTTATATAAAAATCAGAATTTTATAGTCACAAGAATTGCTAATGACTATATACTATAAAGTTAGCCTGTGGTACAAATTTTTTTCTCTGACCCGTGGGAAGTCTCTTCTCTTTAGGGCCCTTAGTCAATAAGCATTATATGCCAGAGATGGTACTACTTTCTCAGAATACAAAGAAAGGTATTTCTATAAAGATAGGCACCACTTTTAAATTCACAACTATGTACAAATGAGAAACATACATAATAAGGAGGTAATAAACAGAAGGGAAACCATTATCATCAAAGAATATCAGAAAATATATCTTGTAGAAGTTCCTCTCATAAGTGAGACTTGAAGGAAGCCAAGGAAGTTAAAATATAGAAGGGGTGCGGGGGATTACAGATACTGTTAACAGGAAATGAATATGTGTTGGATTTGGATAAGGGGTATCGTGTGGAAAAATAGTGAAGAGGAGACAAGTGTCCTTAGATCTTAGAAAGTTGAGATGGGTAAAGAGTAAAAAAACTGGAATAGAACATAGATACATGATATTTTATAAGCATCTCATTCTATCCTCATGACCTGGAATTTTTTTTTTTTTAAGATTTAATTTTATTTTACTAATGAGAAAATGAAAAGCTTGTGTGACCTGCCTAGGGTCACATAATCAGAGGCTAACTTTGAAATCAGTTCTTCATGACTCCAGATGCAGTAAAAAATCTAAAGCTCTGTAATCACCTAGTTACTATTTGGAAGCTACCAGAGTTTATTGAATAATTGGGTGACTTGATCAAACCTGAACTTTAAGAAAAATCACTGTGGTGACTAAATGGAGGCCCAATTGGAGTTAGGGAGAGTTAAGGCAGCCAGATCTGCTAGCAGCAAACAGATCATGAATGAGGTGATGAGAGTCTGTTAGGGTAAATGGCATTGTCAGAGGAGAGAGGAGAATATACTTGCTACCCTTTATAAAGATGAAATCAGTAGGTCTTGGCAAAGATTAGATGAAAGAGAGTAAATAGTCAAAACTCCTAAGATTTGAGCTTAAAAAGACTAGGAGTATGATGGTATTAATAAAGAAAGTAAGAGGACAGGAAATCCTTTTTCAAGAGATCTAGTAGGGTAGTTCGAAATCAAGAAAAAATTTGTAAAATAAATACCCAGTAGCCAGAGTTCTTTGTAGAATGAACAGACTAGGTGAAAGAGTAATTATTAAGTAGGTCTATGTACATGGCCCTATAGACTAAGCATTTTACATTAACTCATTTGGTCCTTTAAAAATCTGGTTTGTATTTATCTCTATTTTATAATGGAGATCACGATATATTAGGGGAAGTTAAGAGATTTTTTGTGTTATTTAAGTCTTTATTTCTTGATGGATGAATAGAATTTGAACTAGTAGTATCATTTGATGTAATATGAAAGTAAACTCCTGAAAATAAGTCTCTTAAGGTCAGAGTACAAAAATCTCATCTATCCCTAATATTTTCTTTGTTTTATTTCTTTTTGGTTGTTTTCTTGTCGTGTTTCTTAAAAGGTTAAAATAATTGGTTTTTTAAGACTTTTTTTCTTATGTAAGATGTTTAAAGTTTCTTGCTTTATGTGATATACTTGACTCAACATAAGTACATCTTCCCTCACTAACTCAAAAATTTGGGTGAGAAAGTGTTAGGATTAGAGTTTGCTCTTTAAAGTACAGTTTATTTAACTTTTCTCTTCCTTAAAAACTATGCTGTATTTATTTTTAGTTATGTAATCAACCAAGGTAATTTATTTTGTAATTATGGTGACTAGTTGGGAATAAATTAACCCACCTTGCTTTCTCTTCTACAGGTTGACTTTTTTTATCTGTTCTGTTGGCTTCACCTCCCCAATGCTGTTTGATGAGAGAAAAAATCCTTATCACCTCATGCTACAGAAATTCCTCTGCTCGGGTGGTCACAATGCTCTTTTTGAGTAAGAATACTCCCATACACAATATACAACAGCTTACTTAAAAACTGGATCATTCATTCTATTTGTCCAGTCTTATGTGACGAAATTTTTGATCTCAAATAAGGAAAACTATCCAATCCTATCAAGAAAATTTTTGATGTATGCCAGGAAAGGGAATCTTTTAAAGGGCTTATAACTTTTGCTAAGATGGAGATGGTACTTTTTTTTTACCTTAATTGTTTAACTCACTTAAAAGTGAGTCTGAGAACCTAACTCATCTTTCCTGAAAGAGAAATTTATTTCTTTTAGACATACATCCGACACACCTCTAAATGGTGATGGCAAACCTTTGGCACACATGCCAAAAGGGGCACACAGAGTCTATGAGCAGGCCTGCAGTTGCCCAATGGAGTTTACTACTAGAAAGCCAGAAGTACTTAGGATATAGCTGTTCCCCTCACCCCTCAATGTGCCAAAGGACATTCCTCACTTCGCCCACCCCCTTGCCCTGTAGCACAATGGGATAACTTCCTCTCCTGTCTGGGGTAAGGCACTGGGAGGATCTGGGAGGGCTCAGCACATACAGCAGCGTTATACCTCTCATCATTGGCTTCACTGTCTGGAGGGAGAGGTGGAGTTGGGGGTCTGTAGAAAGTTTTACCATCAATGCTCTAGAATATTTTCATTAGAAAATAATTTAAAATTTCAAAATGGCTATATTACTTCATTTGAAGAAAAAAATCTCTGAATTGCTTTTATAGTGTGTCATTTCAAAGAAAGTTTACTTAAATTTCCCAGTGAAATTTTCTCAGTCTTTTTTAATTAATTCCCATGTAGGACTTTCAATTGGGCTCTTTCCATGGGAGGCAAAATTCCCATATCAGAGGGACTTGAACATCCAGATCTACCTGATGGCACAGGAGAATTTTTGGATGCCTGGCTTATGCTGGTAGAAAAAATGGTGAACCCAACAACTGTACTTGAATCTCCACACTCCCTCCCTTCTAAGCTTCCTGGGGGCCAAAACTACCCACAGTTTAGTGCCCTCCGCTTCCTTGTAGTGACTCAAAAGGTGAGTTTTATAGTGTCCTATACCTGGAAAATATTTCTTTTCACTAAAATGCAGGCTTTTCTGATAATCAATAGACATTTTAAAAACTACTTACTAAGAAAAACATAAAAGGGATTCTCTATGGAGACTGACACTCATTACGGTAACTATAAGGCAGAAATCAAAAAATCCTGCTCTCTTTTTGAGCTTAAATTCCAACACAGGGGTTGGGGGCTGGAATATACAACATTAAAGTATACAGTAAAGACATTGGGAGGGGGCTTTTACTGGGAAGGTTATAACAGGCTTTGTGTGAAATATAGTAGTTTGAACCTATATTGGGGGTAGGGGGTGTATGAGGGAAATTAGTACAAAGACCGAGTAAAATAGATTGCTTGTGTTTATTCTAAACTTCAGAATATGGAAAAATGCATAATTAGACTGTGAAGATGGGACCATGAAGGACTTTAAAATATAGATTTTCTTTTCTAAATTAATAGGGGGCCATTGGAATTTGGTAGTCAAATAAATAACTCATTCTTCCCAGGTAAATTGACTACATAGAGGACTGACAAGGAAGGTAAAGCTTAAAATAAGATTAATTTGGGGGATATTCAAATAATGTAGGTAAAAGGTAATGAGGACCTAAGTTAAGATAGTGACTGTGTAAATAGAAAGAATAAGCTGAGAGATTTAAAGGTAAAAACATGACTACTTAGAAAATAATGATACAAAGAATAAGGAAAATAATACGGATCTTAGGAAACTGAAAGAATGATGATAACTTCAGCTAAAACAGGAACATTTAGAAAAACCTAATTTTGTGGTGTATACGTTTAGAGATGATGAGAACTGATGAGCAAGTGAAAAGAAGAGAGACGGATTATAAAGAATTAAAAGGCAGTCCATATGAGTTGGATAAGAGAGCTAAAAAGAGTAAGGAGACATAAAATGAAATCCAAAATACAGTAGGATCAATTAAACAGAAGATATTGGTCAACAAACACACAAAGAAGAGTTCAAGAAGGAAAGACTATCCAATTAGTTAATTATCTGCTGACTAATTAGAAGGTTGAGCTTTAGTGAAAGAAAATGAAGATAGTAAATATGGAGAATTTTCTAGGCATTTGATAGCTACATAATTATATTTTCATATCAGTTACACTTTATAGAGAGGAAAAAAGGATGACTTGTAAGTTATTAAAAATTGCTGCAGATAAGGGAATATGTGCATATTTATTTAAAGTCAACAAGAAAGGAACATTACACAGATCAAAAATTTAAGAGAAGTAAAGGCTTTTATTGTAATCTCCTTAAGAAAATGGTAACAGTTGATCATTGATACAAATTAGCCAGTTGCAGAAAATAGATTTTAGAGGTCTTAATGTTAGAGTCTTGAAAAGAGGAAAAAAACAGAACCAAAAAGTTACAAAAACAGTAACTAGAGAGTACAACATAAATCCATTTTAAAAAACTTGGGAATCACTTTGCAAATAACTGAAATAGTGAACAGGTAGAAAGTAATAAAAAAAAATTTGACCTGCTCATGGTAAGGATAATTAAATGACAAATGTCGTAGAGTGCTGTGTAAACAGTTAATGTGATTTTCCTTTAACTCTAGCAGCAAATGAATAGAAGTGGAAATACTATGGGCTCAAGTTTGTCAAGGAAAGAGAACAAAAGAAACTAAAAATTTAAGAGAAGAGGGGAATTGAGAATTGGATTTATCAAGAATGAGGTTGACGTGATACTATCCTTGGAAAACATTTAAAGATGGAGCAATTAGAGGTTATTATAAGAATAGATTTAATAAAGTGAGTCACAAGGGGAAGTGAAATGATAGGGAGTTATTTTATTTTAGGGTTTTTTCTATATTGTGCTTATTTGTTTTTATCAAGAAAAGTTATATAGTATTATGAGATGAAATTTTAGCCAGATCCAGCCAGAAAAAACACTAGTCATGACTTTGGTCACCCCTATGCCCTTTTCTTTGCAACACCCAGCTCCCTAATAAGTTATTTCTGTGATGTCAGATAAAGTAGTAAATGGTGGTCCAGATTGTTAGAAATCTTTAAAGTATTCATTTATAAATGGAACACACAATTGGAAAAAGGGAAGAGAGAAGGTAACTTCAACCTTAACAGTGGTATTTAGACTTTTACAATGTAGGAGTTGTCTAAACCTACTCCTCAATATATGACTTCTTCAGGTACAGAAGTTCTTTTTACTTTGATGTTGCTTGCTTCAGCAGTACATACTTTTTACATAGAAACCTGTTCTGGAACAAAGTCCCCTTAGATACATCCATTCCCTGTAGGCAACTTTTACCTGCATAAAGAACCTATGGAACCGGAAACCTCTGAAGGTTTATGGTGGGCGGATGGCTGAATCCATGTTGGCAATCCTGTGCCATATCCTTCGTGGAGAGCCTGTTATCCGAGAGAGACTAAGCAAGGAAAAGGAAGGAACAAAAGGAGAGGAAGAATCTGGACAGGAAGAAGGTGGCTCCCGCCGAGAACCTCAAGTGAACCAACAGCAACTGCAGCAGGTAGACTATATGTACCTCTCTTTAACTTTTTAGGATAATGAATGGAGGGGTAAATTCTTAGTCAACAGCCCATAAACAAGAAAGAAGTTATCTCTCTTCTAAATTGGAGAGAAAGTAATCACAGTTCTTCCACATAACATTGTTGGCCATGCTGAAAAAGCTTGTTTTCTTTCCAGAGCTAACATCCAACATTGAAGTATATGTTATTATTCCTTAGGACACCCACAGAGTCAGCTTATTCAAATTATATTGGGTTGAGAGTCAAAGGTAGTATCATAATAGTTTGAAATTTGCAAGCAATAAAATTTGGTGTTGAAAATATTTATCTAGGCCTTTATATTTTTCCAGTATTCATTCCTTTGTGGTAGTTAAATTTTTTAGACTGGAGTTCCTTGGCTCTTGACTCCAAGTATTGTACTGCCACATAATCCACAAAAGAAAATACATGGAAAAAACTCTTGTGTACGATTTCCCTTATTTTTTAAGGGATACTTTAAATCTTTCTTAATTTCTTCTTCCTTATTGCCTCTCTGCATATTATTAAATGTTTTATTAATCTCCTTTCCTCTTTAAAAATACTACCAACTTTATATTTACTAGGAAGAGAATTTCATCTTTTCCAACTTTTATCTTGGATAAGAAAAACCTTTATTAGAAAAAATTCCCTTTAATACTTTGCTAACTTAACTAATTACTAATTATTTAAAATGTTTGTTTTGTTGATGTTAAAATATAATAACCTTTTATTCAAACTGTTGATCCATGGAATTTGCAGATGCAGTAAAAGCCAAATTATTTCATTAGAACTATGCTTATCCCTTCCTTTATAATGAGATTTTCTTTCATATTTTTTAAAATGATATTGCAGAGGTACAAATACTATTCTCAGATACTTTTTTTAGTCAATTTGGAACAGTTTTCCTTGGTTACAAAAATCCTATTCTTTCCCTCCCCTTCTCCCACCCCTTTCCGTAATCAACACACAATTCCACTGGGTTTTACATGTGTCCTTGATCAAAACCTATTTCCATATTGTTGATGTTTGCACTAAGTTGATCATTTAGAGTCTACATCGCCAGCCATATCCCCTTGACCCATATATTCAAGCAGTTATTTTTTCTTCTGTTTCTCCTCCCACAGTTTTTCCTCTGAATGAGGATAGTGTTCTTTCTCGTAAATCCCTCCAAGTTGTTCGGATCACAGCATTACCACTAATGGAGAAGTCCATTACAGTAGATTGTACCACAGTGTATCAGTCTCTGTGTACAGTGTTTTCCTGGTCCTGCATCAATTCCTGGAGGTTGTTCCAGTTCACTTGGAATCCTCCAGTTCATTATTCTTTTGAGCACTACAGTATTCCGTCACCAACAGATACCACAATTTGTTCAGACATTCCCCAACTGAAGGGCATCCCCTCATTTTCCAATTTTTGGCCACCACAAAGAGTGCAGCTATGAATATTCTTGTACGAGTCTTTGTCCTTATTATCTCTTTGGGGAACCAAGCCAGCAGTGCTATAGAGGGCAGACTGTCTTTTAGTGCCCTTTGGGCATAGTTCCAGATTGCCCTCCAGAATGGTGGGATCAATACACAGCTCAACCAGCAATGCATTAATGTCCCAACATTGCCTCATCCCCTCCAGTATTCATAATTTCCATAGCTGTCATGTTAGCCAATCTGCTAGGTGTGAGGTGGTACCTCAGAGTTGTTTTGATTTGCATATCAGATACTTCTTAACCAAATTTTCATTTCTTCCTTTACAAAATAACAACTTTAGAAGAAAATTAGCATTCTTTGATTTTGGAGCTTACATTTCCTTTTATCAAGCTATTCTGTTATATATGAGGGATATTTTGACTTTTTCTAGTTAATGGACATGGGCTTCACAAGAGAGCATGCTATGGAAGCCTTGTTGAACACTAGTACTATGGAACAAGCCACAGAGTACCTGCTAACCCACCCTCCTCCACTGATGGCTGGTGGTGTAAGAGTGAGTTGATAATAGATTGTTCTTGGTTATGTTTATGGGTATGTTTTTCCATTACCAGCATTATGAGTACTAAAAAGTCCAGCATCTTATCGATAAAATGCATATCTATAATTTGGGGTTGTGGTTTTTCAAAGATTATTCTATTACAAATATGAAGAATATCAAAACAGGCCTTTAGTAATAACATATGTATAAACCATTGAAATTGCTTAGGGAACAGCTATGTGGCTTAGTGGAATTGAATGACAAGCCCAGAGATGGGAGATCCTGGTTTCAAATTTAGGTCAGATACTTCCTAGCTGTGTGACCCTGGGCAAGTCACTTAACCTCCACTGCCTAGACCTTACCATTCTTCTGGTTTGGAACCAATATACAGTATTGATTCTAAGATGGGGGGAGGGAGAGAAAGAGGGGGAGGGAGAGAGAGAGAGGGGGGGGGGGAGAGAGAGAGAGAGGGAGAGAGAGAGAGAGAGAGAGAGAGAGAGAGAGAGAGAGAGAGAGAGAGAGAGAGAGAGAGAGAGAGAGAGAGAGAGAGAGAGAGAGAGAGAGAGAGAGAGAGAGAGAGAGAGAGAGAGAGAGAGAGAGAGAGAAATTGCTTGTAACCTCCAGGAGGGGGGGAGGGAGAGAACATAAATTATATGTAACCATGGGAAAATACTCTAAAAATTTTTTTTTAAATAAAAGAATGTGGTGGAAGGGTATTAAATATTTTAAAAAATTCATTTGATAAGTGATAATATGGACTAACAACTTATTTGTGACTCAGCTTTCTTGACTATTATTCCCATTAGCCTCACAAAATATTCCAGATTGAGGTTAATAGCCTCACTAAAAGACTACATAAAACACTTAGACTTAGGAACACATTGGCAGTTTGTGCCCATGAAACAATAATTTGATCTGCCTGTTTTCTTAACAACCAACTCAAGGAGATGGAGTTCAGTGGATTTTAATATTTAAGTAATATTTTGGTTCAGGATCTCAGCATGTCAGAAGAGGACCAAATGATGAGAGCCATTGCCATGTCTCTGGGACAAGACATACCAATGGATCAGAGAGTGGAATCACCTGAGGTAATGAAACAGTAAAAATGTCTTCCTTAATATTTCCTCTTAAGACTTGTTTGATATTGAAAGGTATTTGTCAGAGACTAAAGGATTGCCCTCTTTTCAGTTCCATCTCCACATTTTGAAACCCCAAAAAAACCCAACATAGGCCTTTTATTTCTCCTTGAGAATTATTAGTATACCTTGGAAGTGTGATCAGGGTTTTTTGAGAGAGAATTGACTTCTTATGTTCTAATTAGTAACCTACTTAATTGTTAGTCATAGTTGAGCATTGGCAGCATTGCAGAAATTCTCTGCTTTGTAGAATAAAAGAAAAGCAGTTCTTTCAAAGTGCTAAAAGAAAACATTAGATAAGGTAACAGTTGCATAAAAATTGCGCATGCTCTCTCTGGATAACAGAATATGTTCTTAACTAACATTCTAAATATGGCCCAAATTGTTCTCTATTGCAATGATTACTCTCACCTGCTTTCAGGAAGCTGCTTGTAGGAAGGAGGAAGAAGAGCAGAAGGCCCGGGAGAAACAGGAAGAAGAAGAGGCCAAATGTCTGGAGAAATTTCAGGACGCTGAGCCTCTGGAACCAGAAGAACTACATAATTTCACAGACAGCATGTTACCAGGTTGTTTCCACCTCTTAGATGAGCTGCCAGACACTGTATACCGAGTTTGTGACCTGATCATGACTGCCATCAAACGCAATGGAGCTGATTATCGAGATATGATTCTAAAGCAGGTGGTCAATCAGGTGAGGAAACCTGTGCCGTATTAAGTTTCTTGATCAGTCAATGATTTGACTTCTTGGACCTGAAAGGGGAGAGTACTAAAGCATCACTTTATCCACTATGTTTTGGAGGGTAGGGTACCGAGTTTAAAATTAGGAAGACTTTAGTTCAGGTGTGGTAGAAAGTTATTCTTAGCTATGTGTGACCTGGGCAAATAACTTGACCTGTCTGCTTTAGTTTCCTATCTTTAAAATGGGAATGATAATAATAGCATCTATCTCTGAGTGATGTTGAGATATCAGAGTCTAAATAACACATGCACTTTGGGTGGTAGTTAACACATAAATAGGGAGTGCTATAGAAAAGCTAGGACCAGTTCTTCCTCTCCAAGCCCAATGGAAAGCCCTGTGGTATTCTAGACAGTCATCTAGTAACCGCTTAAACTCCTAGTGACAGTGATTATTACCAATCCTGATAGCCTATTCCGTGCCACATGAATGGTTTTTAGTAAATTGAGCTCTTATAACTTATCCCTCTTGATTCACTATGTAATTCAATCACTGTCCTGAGCTACACAAAATAAATCTATTTATGATTAACATTATGATTAACTAGAGGTCAGAAAGGGGAGGTAGCAGATTCCACAGAGTTCAGTCTCCAGCAAAGAATCTATGTTTCACTCTGTGCTGTTTGTTTGACATTTTTATTATATCAATGAGATAAAGGCATTAGAAAACACCGCTACATAAGTTTTAGAAGGAAACCCTATTGAAACAGTATGAGTCATAGAAGGCTAGGGAATTATACATGCAATAATATTATGTTCAGTTGAGGGTGCCACAGTTTAGGAAACTGATAAACCGGATGAAGAAAATACCCCAAATTTGTCAGATTTTTCTCAGTGTAATGAATCATGCGGGGAGATATAACCTGAACTAAAGAAAATTATGTTGGACTGTAGGCATGAAAACTAATTTCATAAATGTAAGGAAGGGTTCTGTTTACCCCTAAAGCATACAACTAGAAAGTTGGAAGTTGCAAAGTGACAGATTGAGGCAAACAATCAGAATAATAATAATGCAAAGTGGAATAAGTACTGGTTTGGAAGGGGTAGATCTCACTTCCAACTTTTTTCATTCAGATATAAAATGTTTAGCCCCTTTTCAATCTGTGAGTCTATAATATAATGAACAAAAGAAGATCATTTGTTTTTACATCCTGCTGACAGAATTGATAGAAATATGATTTATCTTCACTCAGTCTTAGATAGCAAAAGGGTTAGAACTATGTAAAAGTCTGATAACTGGAATCCAGTTACCAGATTCATCTTCTTCCTCTTTGATATAGGTATGGGAAGCAGCTGATGTTTTAATTAAAGCTGCTCTTCCTTTGACAACTAGCGACACTAAAACTGTGTCTGAGTGGATCAGCCAGATGGCCACCCTTCCACAGGCTTCAAATTTGGCTACCAGGATTTTACTACTTACATTGCTTTTTGAGGTAAGGTTCAAGGTTATGGAAAAATAGTAAGCATAGAGTTCAGGGATCAGGGGGGAAAAGCCTTTTGATTTAATCATTTCTGACAGAGTAGAAGGAACAATTCTCTTATTTGAGAGAATGTTCTCACAACATTCAAAAGTAACCTAAGGACTTGGCATTTTGAGCAAAGTTGCCTCAAAAGATTTATAAACAGAATAGCTCTTGTGATTTCAGGCAGATTTTCAAAACAAAACTGTCCACCCTTGACCCTACCTCACAAACCTGGGCTTTTTCTGATTCAGGAATTGAAGCTCTCCTGTGCACGTGTAGTTGAATCTAGTGGGATCCTCAATATCTTGATCAAACTGCTTGAAGTGGTACAACCTTGCCTGCAGGCTGCCAAGGAACAGAAGGAAGTCCACACTCCAAAGTGAGTGATTTTGAGTTCTCGTGATTGGATTCTGTTTTCATGCATTGGTTGACTTTGGGATCTGTTGATTTTTGTTTTTCTTCCATTTCATTTTATAAGTTTACTTAGCTGTACAAAATAGGATTTAGACTAGGCAAATCTTCAGTTCCTTCATAGTTCACCACATTCTCCCTCCTAAGCATTCCTAACATATTTAGGTAATTCTCATAGGTCAAGAACCTAGTGTTTGTTTCTTTAAATTACATTATTACAGTGACCATTGTATTTTTCACATTAGTGTTGTCTTTTGCCTCTCCTCACAATTAATCTCTTTTTAGGTGGATCACTCCAGTACTTCTTCTGATAGACTTCTACGAGAAAACAGCTATTTCCTCCAAGAGGAAAGCACAAATGAATAAGGTATGGGGCTCATTCTCACACAGAAGCTAGAGAATCACATTTAATTTCCAGAGATAAAAGAGAAGATCCAACATAAGAAAAAAGAAGAAAGAAGACAAATCTTTTTCCTGTCTGGGAGATGTGTCAAAATTATTCTTCAATTTTTATTTGTGGTTACTTTTCGAATTTCTAGATAATTCTCTAGGTCTCAGTTTCGCTAGTAGAAGGAAGCTTGTGTAAACACAAACCCAAAGGAAGCCTTTGTCATGGCCAAGTAGTGACTCTTAGTAGTAGTCTCTCGGTAACAGGATTACGATTTTCTTTGTGCGCTTTCATCTGTAATGTCTAGCAAAGAACAACTACAGTCTGTCAAGAAATGTTATTGCTATTGCTGGGCACCTTCTAGTATACACAGAGAAAAAATGAAATTACTATTTAGAAATTACAGATAGAAATATTTTTGTTTTGTTTTTAAAATCTAAATAATGGAATTCTTTTATTCTGCATCTGTGGTTGAATATGTATCACTCAATCAATTGGATCTCATATTTAGTTCACTGCTTAAGGAAATTTAATTTGGCAACACTAGAATAATGACAACCTTTAAAGATGGAATTAGTATCAGTTGGTCTCTAAACTATATGTGAAAGGTGATAAAGGAGCTGAAAATGATACTAAGATAACAAAACTTGAGTCATTTGAAGGAATAATGGTGACTGACAAAAATTCTGGAACTAGGAAGAGTGGAATATTAGATAGTCAAAACATATAGTATAGAGCAATAATTCTTAACCTTTTTTATAGTTGGCAATTTGGTGATGCCAAAATAATTTTGGTTTCAAAAAATTAAATACATAAGATTAGAAAAGAAAACCCAATTACAGTGAAAAAATTATCAAAATATTAAAGTTCACTCCCTCTCCCATAGAAAGCTTGGCAGGGGAAGAGAACACCTAACAAAATCCTGGAGGAACTTGAGAAAGTTTTTCTCAGTCATGAAATAGTAAAGGAGAAGGGGGAAGTTGATTTTCAGAGTGTGAGAATATATTCTTGGTATAGAAAAATACATGCTTAATCTCAAGAAAAAGAAAAATAAGATACCATGATGAGAGTCCAATGAGAAATTCTTTTAGAAAGAAAACTACAAAATTATTATTATACTGCAGCTTCCATAATTTTGCTTCAATGGACATTTTTATTTATATTATATATCATAATGTATGTTATGTACATTGTTAAAGAAATGTTTGAGATCATAAAGGAAGGCCTTTTTTTTTAATAAAGTGAATGATTATGATGATAACAGTAAAATTACTATTAGAGATAGAAACACAGTGCTGATGGTACATGATTAAAGAATTTCATTGTTTCCAATGGGTAAACAGATAATTATAATGAATATTGAATAATTCTTTCAAGTCCAAAACAGGTGTTGCAAATGAGAATGTGAAAAGAGGTTGGGAAGCAGCAGTATTAAAAGTGTTAAAAGAGATAGTTGTGTAAGTCTACAGAGAACAGTGTTGGTAGCTATGTCTAGCTCTAGTTTTAGCTCAGGCTTTCTGCAGTCACTAATTTGCTGCATTTTCTACCTGTAGTATCTACAAGCTAATAGCAATAATTGGCGTTGGTTTGATGATCGATCTGGACGTTGGTGTAGCTATAGTGCAAGCAACAATAGCACAATTGATACAGCCTGGAAATCTGGGGAGACAAGTGTACGGTTCACAGCTGGCAGACGGAGGTACACAGTCCAGTTTACTACAATGGTACAGGTATGATAACTCCACTGATATTTTTCTGTTACACATAGAAATTCATTAATAAGATGTCTATGGATGTTTGATTTCTTTTTTATTTTTAGCCAATTTTTAACAAAAATCAATGGTCTTAATTTTAAAGAGAAAGCCAAATTTGTAAGACTATTTTAGTTACACTCTTTTATCAGTTGCCTATTATACTTTTTGGCTTCTGAACACTTACAAAAAGGAGGTAATATTACAGTGAAAAGGGTAAGGAGGGGGCAGCTGGGTAGCTCAGTGGATTGAGAGCCAGGCCAAGAAATGGGAAGAAAGACCTGGGGTCAAATCTGGCCTCAGACACTTCATAGCTGTGTGGCCCTGGGCAAGTCACTTGATCCCCATTGCCTAGCCATTATCACTCTTCTGCCTTAGAACAAACCAATATACAGTGTTGATTCTAAGACAGAAGGTAGGGGTTTTAATTTAAAAAGGTGGGAGATGATAAGAAAAAAATATTCTTATTCAGGAGCCCTATGCTTGATATCTCTTCCAGTATTAATCTTAAGGGTTGAGTTTTTTTCAGTGTTACCTGAACTGTTCTTTATAATATACTCATATTGTTCAAATATTTGTATAGTCTTATGGTTTACACCCCCCTTTTATTGTTTAATCCTCTCAATTCTTTGAGGGAGTTATAGGGAAATATCTTGAAAATATCTTCATTGAAAGCACCTCTGTGAAAGTAGCAAAAGTAAGAAGAACATACAACACTCATCTTCCAGTCCAGTTTTCCCTATTACAAACTCCTTCTGGTTAGCAATTTTGTGTTAACAGTATCGACCAATAGTGGACCTACTTCATAATTGTTTTAAGTTGTTTTTTTTGTGGTGGTGGTGGTGGTTTTTTTAATTTCTTTATTTTTAGAGAAAGAATGTTTCATACATTATATCACTTATACTTGAATTTCAAGGTCAATGAAGAAACTGGTAACCGGCGCCCTGTGATGCTAACACTTCTAAGAATTCCACGACCAAATAGAAACCAAAAAAACACCCATGGGCAGGAACTAGAAAATACTTTTGAAGAAGGCAAAGAAGTACATACGAAGCCAAAAGAAGAGAAAATCAATGGTATATCCTTGCTTCTTCCTCTCTTAAATCTCTCCTTTCATTTAGTCTTATAGTGAATAGCAAGGATTTTCTTATAATTTGAGGCCACAAAATCCACTTCTTAATAATTTATTCTTCTACAGACTGCTAGGTAATTCTGTGGGTACTAACCCAGTTATTCCATTTTTTAGTCTGCCTTTATGAGCTTAGGATTTACCATTCATTTGTCCGCATTAAGAGAACACACCTTCCTGTTCCAGGAAGAGTTACCAGACAATTAATAGTATCAACTTAAGACCAAGAGAACATTGTTCAAAATGCCTCCTTTCTTCAATTCTAGAACTGACCTTAACTCCAGAAGGTACTTATCCTGAGAAGGAACTGGCTACTGAGGATACCAAGTTAGGAGAAATCCTGATACAGGGCCTTACAGAAGATATGGTGACCATCTTAATCCGAGCTTGTGTAAGCATGCTCGGTGTCCCTGTGGACCCAGACACACTGCATGCCACAATGCGCCTCTGCCTAAGGCTCACCCGCAATCACAAGTATGCTATGATGTTTGCAGAACTGAAAAGCACCCGGATGATCCTAAACTTGACCCAGAGTTCAGGTTTCAATGGATTCACACCCCTGGTCACCCTTCTCTTGAGGCACATCATTGAGGACCCATGTACTCTTCATCATACCATGGAAAAAGTATGTAATAACTAAGAATAATATTGCTATAGCCTCAATTATTTCTCAATAATCCCCATGTTGTTACACTGATTAAATTAACAGATATTTCCTAGGATACCTGTTTATCTAGACTGACTTGGACAATGTGGAAAGAAAACTGGTGTAATGATTCTAAAAAATATTAAAAAGTAATATTTAGGGTTAGTGTTCCAATTAAAATAGTCCAAAACCAAACTGCAAATTCCAATTCAATGTGCCAGGTACTAACAAAAAGCAGTAGGAATAAAAAGAAACAGAAGACAGTCCCCTGCCCTCAGGTAATTTACTGTCTAATGAGGGAGACAACAGGCAAATATTATTCAAAGCAAGATAATGCAAGGTCAATCGGAAACAACAGAGGAAAAGCACTAGAATTAATAAGAGTAAGGGAAGGCTTCCTATAGAAAATGGGATTTTAGTTGGAATTTTACAGAAAAATAAAATCAGTATTCAATGGAAAGAGGGAGAATATTCCAGATATCAAGGACAACCAGAGAAAAATTCATGGAACCAAGAAGTGGATGGAGGATCTTATGGGTCGATCAAGAAGTGGATGGAGGATCTTATGGGTCAATCACCCTTGAAGCCAGTGTCCCTGAATTAAAGAATACTTATTAGGGAGTAACATGTGAAAATATTTTAAAGTAGTAGGGGCCTACTTTTGGAAGTGATGGGAATTTTTTACTTCATACTTCTGTCTTAAATGCTGATAATCTAACCTTATGACTAGCCCTTTTAATTTTTACTAATACTCTTCACCATGTTTTATGTCAGTAAGTGGATGTTTCACAGGAATAAATCTTATTCTGTAATAATACTCGGCCCCTTCTCACTCTCACATAGGTCATTTTCTCCCTATCTTCTCAGATTAAAGTCTTTTGTTCTTAAGACTTGCTTAATGAGTATTGGGTCAGCCTAGATCAATAAAAGAGTAATTAACAAGTGATGAAACTAAAATTTCTAAAAGATAATAGTCTTAACACTTCCCTCAGAATTTCACATCCGGTTTATAGACAATGCAATCATCCTAGAGAGAATAAATTCAAGATTGCAGGGAAGAAAGGACACTAGCATTAAGATCATGAAAGGATTTGTGCAGAACTGTAAAGGAAGAAATAAATCCTTTCATGATCTGAATGAAGGTAGAGGTAAAGAAGGGAGTCCATTTCAGTACAGGTTCTCCTGTAAAATATAAGCATAATTAGCAAAACACCTGCTTTGAACCTTTCTGCATGCTCATCACTCATGACAACTTGTTCCTCTTACCTTTATTGCTTAATTCCTTGCCATCCACCTCCTAGATAAACATTTCTTGGAGAATAAACAATTCTTTCCTCTTCATTTGAAGAGCCTAAAGAGTATAAACTCTGAAACAGACTCCGATGGAAATTATCTAAAATAAAAGGTATTGTTACATCTATAATGTTAGCCTTTCTTAAGAGAATGATCATAGTGGGAACTTTGGTACATCAGTGGGAAAATGGAGGTCTTTAAATATAGATCTTGGGGGGGAGGGGGGGAAGGGACATGCTTTTTTTTTTCTCTCAAATTCTTTAGGTTGTGCGGTCTGCAGCTACCAGTGGAGCAGGGAGCACTACTTCAGGAGTTGTGTCTGGTAGCCTTGGATCTCGGGAGATCAACTACATCCTTCGTGTTCTTGGACCTGCTGCATGCCGTAATCCAGATATCTTTACTGAAGTTGCAAATAGCTGTGTCCGTATTGCCCTTCCTGCTCCAAGAGGGTCTGGTACCAGTGAGTTTCAGAAGCATTGAAAGTATAATGTTATTCTTTTACGAATGCATTAATTTTCCTTATATACTGGTTTGGGTCTTCGTTTTGTCAGTTATTTTATTTCAGTAGACAACAGGAGGTTCAGTGGATACAATTCTAGGCTAGTTTTTAAGGAAATGATTAATAATTTATAAACAAAAAATTTTTTTCTTCTCCTTTTTCTCAGCATCAGATGATGAATTCGAGAATCTGAGAATTAAAGGGCCAAACGCTGTGCAGTTGGTGAAAACAACCCCAGTTAAGCCTTCTCCTTTACCTGTCATTCCTGATACCATTAAGGAAGTGATATATGACATGCTTAATGCTTTGGCTGCCTATCATGCTCCAGAGGAAGGTTTGTGTCCTCATTTAATATATGGAACACCTAAGTATAAAAAATACTTATCCATATTTTAGTTTGCTCTCAGAGTGAAAATATTTACATATCAAAAGATATTCTATAGTCAGAGAAATATGTTCTAGTATAGTACAATGCCAAATATTTAGTACAACCTATAATACTAATTAAGAGCTACTTTGTAAGACATGGATAGAAGAAATGAATCAGGAAATTATAATAACCTGATATCTCCACTATTTTTGTTGTTCTTTGGTATCCATCTGATTTATTCTTCATTCCCAATGGGATAAATATGACTATAAAAGGTTTTTGGTTTTTTTTTCCCTTTTTAACTTATATACTCTATTTCTCAAGTGACCCTATTATATATTGACTTGCATTGTGGGATGTCTTTTCAGATAAGTCTGAAACTAAACCTGGAATGATAACTCAAGAAGTTAGCCAGATTCTGCAAGACATGGGAGATGATGTTTATCAGCAATATAGATCACTAACACGACAATGCACAGACTTCGACAATCAGACTGGTTTTACCATCAATGTGAGTAAAAATCATTATCAAGTTACATATTAGAGGAGACAGTATTTAGCAGTGACTGACATAATTTGCTGTATAAATTATAATTTCCCACTATAAAATTAGGGGATTGTAAAGATTAAAATTTAGGGGAGCCTGGGGAGAGACTATGGCAGGTGGAAATTAGTTTCTCTCTGCAAGGAGTATTATATTTTTTAGAGGTTTATTAAGGATTAAAGAAAATACAGGATAAGGAAAACGTGCCTAGGCCAGAGGCCTAGGCAAGACCTCACCTACATTATGGAAAGAACCACGTCTGCTCCAAAATGGAAGTCCAAAAAGAGCAAAGAGAGCCAAAAACCTTTGCCACCAGCTTAAATCCTTCCTCCATCTCGGCCCACCTCAGAATTCCCGTGAGATTACAAAGCATTTTGGGGAAGTGGAGCAAAGGCTTATGGGGATTGTAGTCCTGTATTCGAGTCTATTTTTTACATTCCCCCGTTTTGATCCTCTGGGAAGAAGTCCTTCCCCAAAGGATCATAAAAACATAATCAATTTAAAGATTACAATAATTTGAGGATAAGAGAAAAAAAAACAATAATTAATGGACACATTGACAGAAAGCCAGTTAGGGGGCAGTCCCCTTTGGCATAAAAGTATACATACAAATAAATGTTCAATCAACCATACCCAAAGTTCAGTTTTGTGCAACTTGTGGTCTGGAGGCTTCTTCATGGTGGCTTCTCCAACAGTTCAGTTCTGGATTCAGAGAGGTAGCATCTTCTTTACATAAAATTCTTCTCAAAAGGAATTTAAACTTTGCAATTTAAATAATAACATTTTTACATTCCCCCTGTTAAGAGGATGATTAAAAAAAACAGGATCACTTAGGGATGCATGGCCGAGGTATGAGGTATATAAATCAATTGGCAAGAGATATTAAAAAGATATCAGAAAAATCCAAGAAAAGAAAAAGAAAAATTTATGGATGAAAATATAGACTATCAAAGTCTTATGTGTAAAAATTCCAAGTAAAGAAAAATAAATCTATAACAGGTCCTTGAATCAGGGCCCACTGAAAATGATCTAAGCAATGATGCATTTACCCAGTCAATAGCCAGGACTACAGAAAAGTACCACACTATGAGAGGCAGAAAAGGGGACCAGATTATAGGAGCCAAGGTTTTGGGGATACTCATCTGTGAGTATTTTCAGAGTGAGTGTGGACACAAGGAAAGCCTGTGTCTTAACACATGTTAAACATAGTAACTTCAAGTCTTCACACTAGGTTCAAAACCTTTGTATTGGCCTAGAAGTGCATCAATCCATCCTGGATTGGGTTCACTTTTGCTCTGTGCATTGGCTCTTGTGTGTATATCTTGTCCTGGAATCAGACAGAATCATTAAGTAAAGTCCCATAATTTATTTAAATAATTAGTGGCATCGTTTTTATAGTCTCTAGCCTTTTAGGGCATGCATTGGCAAATGTATCTTAAACTTGTATTACTGAAAAGTCAAAAGTTAAAGAAAATCTTAATGCTGGTGACATGTGCTTCAAATCTAAAAAGGAGAGAAAAAATAATAAAAAACAAAAAATAGTATATTGCACATGCAATAAAAATATAATAAAAGTCTTTAAAAATTCAAAAATATAGCTTATAATCATTGACACTCTGTGTCAGCTAAGAAAATATAAAATACAAGACTTTCTCACCAAAAATGAGATCCATTTCCTCTGAATATCTGGCCATGCTCACTGTGAGTAGAAGGCAAATGAATTGAACAAAGTTAACAATTTTTCATCTTTAAAATACAGTAGTACAAATATGTAGTTATCAATATCCCCAAAATTCTCATTAGCGCAATCAATTACAATAGCAAACAAACACACTTTCACATTTCACATAAGTTGCTGTATGGCATTTTTAAAACCTATGAATTGATGGACATTTGTCACAATTTTTACTAGCATAGCAATCTTTCAACCTTGGTGAATAAAACATATTTTTTAAACAAAGTAAAACTCATCTTGGGTTTAGATCATAATCCAGAAATGTATATATCATTCTGGTGTAAGTAAAGTAGTGAGCTGAAGAGTATAAATAAAGGGGTGCTCCTTTTTCTTGGAGGCTTTTTTGGGGTACAAATGCCCTGAGATTTAACTGCACAAATTCCATTCACATGTGGGAAGGTTGGGGTTTATAAAATGTATTTCACTCCAGCTACTAGAATGGGCCTTACCTCGTGGTAGGGGCAGGCAAAATAACCAGAGATTGTAAAAAAAAAATTACCAAAAAATCATATTTCAAAAACCCTTAAAATCATTTGAGATATTTAGCACATTAATTTTTCCAATGGCTGTTATACAATTGTAACCACTTCTGATGAAGTCCATCTGTCTCTATGGCAATTTTACAAAGGCAAAAATAGAAAGGCTGTTTTTTCGTATATGGGCTTAATCACTAATATTTTTTCAGCAGTTATATGGGAAAAACAAAAGAATTTCAAAGCTCAGTACATTCAAAATAAATTCAATCAACCTTCAGTGTAACATAATAATATTCAATACAGTAATATATTAACTTAAAATCACAAAGTTATATCTTAAAACAATCAGGAAAAATGCAATAGAGATACAGAGATTTTTTATAAACCATTGGAGTCTGAAATGCCTTAGAATATAGCCTTTAGTCTCTTCAAAGTTCCTTGGGTGTGTGTGTATTTTTTTATTATTATTAATTATCCATTTAAATGCCTATTGTCCAAAGGCAGAGTGGTATGGGCTAAGCAATGGGGTCTGAGCAATCTGCTCGGGGGCACCACAGCTGGGGAGTATCTGAGGCCAGATTTTAACCCAGGACCGCATGTCTTTATGTCTGGCTCTCAGGCCATTGAGCCACCCAGGTGCCCCTCAAAAGTTGAATCTTTGGACTGAGTCTGCTCCCTGACAGGCAGGTGAAGTCAATGAAATTACCAGAACAGTCAAAAGGTATCCTTTTAAACAGCCCATTGCTTAAAAGTCTGTTTGAAAAGTCTGTTTCTTCTCTCTCTCCTGCTATGAAACCCCTTTCGTCAATATCCCCATCCACGTGGAGGCTTAGCCTAAGGGAAAATTACCCATTCTCCTTTCCCTCTCGTCCCCACGTGGCCAGTATTGTTACCAGCTGGTCACAATGAGTCCTGAGCGATCTGCTCCAAGGATCTGGGTGATGAGCTGGCTGGGGTCACGCTAGTGAGTCTGGGGCTGGGGTGATGAGCCAGCTGGGTCGGAAGCCAGATGGGTGAGAGACAGACTGCCGGGGTGGGTAGGGCCAGGAACCGGAGCGCAGAAAAGTAGGGCCGGGAGCTCGGGCACCAGGTGAGAGGCCAGGAGCAGAAGCAGGAGCCGGAGAGGGCCGCGGGCAAGAGCTGATCAAGATGGTTTTCTAAAGAGCATCTTGGAGAAATGTGGCTTTAAATAAATCATTATCAGGCTAAAAAAATTGAGAAGTTCCATCCAATCTAGTGGTCGCCATCTGTAACAGTTAAAATTTAGGGGAGACTGGAGAGGGACTATGGCAGGTAGAAATTAGTTTCTCTCTGCAAGGAGTATTATATTTTTTAGAGGTTTATTAAGGATTAAAGAAAATACAGGATAAGGATGCCTTTAGGCCTCTG
This sequence comes from Monodelphis domestica, assembly GCF_027887165.1. Taxonomy (NCBI): domain Eukaryota; kingdom Metazoa; phylum Chordata; class Mammalia; order Didelphimorphia; family Didelphidae; genus Monodelphis; species Monodelphis domestica. The sequence goes on from NW_026605000.1 coordinate 26,363, forward strand.
GCCTAGGCAAGACCTCACCTACATTATGGAAAGAGCCTCGTCTGCTCCAAAATGGAAGTTCAAAAAGAGCAAAGAGAACCAGAAACCTTTGCCGCCAGCTTAAATCCAAGTCTATTTTTTACAGGATCTAGATTCAAATGTTATTTCTTACCCTTTGCTATGTGACCATGTTTAAGTTCCTTATCTATAAAATGGGATGGGAATCATTCTCTGCAGTAGTAACTCTCTCATAGTTATTGTGAAGCAAGATGATTCTCTCTTCAATAGACTGTTAGAACTAGGTTTTTTTCTGGAGATCACAGAAAATGTTAACTGAATTCTCTTGTGATATTACGGTATTAATTAGCTCATCCTTTTCCACCTGTCCATAGGCTCAAGTCTTTGCTGCAGATGGTGCATCTACCGAGACACCTCAATCAGGTACCCCTCAAGGAGAAGGTAATTATTTTGTTTACATTCATTTCTTTACATAATGTTCCTTAGAGGCTGGTAACATCAAAAAAAGTTAGCAAACCAAATCATTTGAGAAAGCAAATTTTTAAAGGTCTGCTGTCGATTTGGAAAGGGCATTTTGAGGGGAAGAGAAATGTTTGGCTGGACAGCATTAATTTTTGGAAATATGCGTGTTAGTTGACTGGTCTTAATATGATTCAGCTGTGTTTAATGAGACTATAATATTGGTTACAATTTTTGTTTAAGTTTGTGTTGTTTTTTTTTTTTTGTTTTGGCAAGGAGGGTTAGGTTTATGCATTCTACATCCAGCTGAGCTTATATGTTTGGGGCATCAAATCTTAAAATGATTAATAAGCTAAATTTTTTAATAATTGTGCTGATGAGCAGGAATATCCAGTGTTCAGCTTGTTTACTAGGCACTGAAATATGTGGTAGGGATACAAAGACATAAATCCCTTGCCTTTGTTTTCCTAATGAGAAAAACAGCACAAACTGCATACAAATAAGATATTGTTGCAATAAAATGGACATAATCTAAGAAGTTAAGTTGGCCTTAATGCCTATGAAGAATGTCTATGAAAAATTGAATGCAAAATTCAGTCTATGGAATAAGTCTAGCATTAAAAGATACTGTTTAAATTACTAATACAGGAACTGATAGATCATTAGACCCTTTAATATAACTCTAATCAAGAATAAGGAACTTTTTAATGACTAAATAAAGCATTCAGTGTCTGCTGATGGAAGGAATAGTGCTTTTACTGTACTGTCCCAAGAAGCATCTTTCTCTTCTTTCTTTCTCGTTTACTCTGATTTTCCAAATTGACCATTAACACCTTAAAGAAATGATCTTCCTTAAAAATAAAATTATCTTCCTTTCATTGTTATGATTTAATGAAGTACAAATTATAAAGGGTGTTTTTGTTTCCATATCTCTTTCAAAAGTTCTGACTCCAGAAGAATCTCGGGAAGAGAAAAAAGACAAAGAAGGGGACCGGACCTTTGAAGAAGGCAAACAAAAAGCCAAAGGCAGCAAACCTTTACTGCCAACATCCACCATCCTTAGACTATTGGCTGAGTTGGTGAGGTCTTATGTTGGCATTGCCACCCTGATTGCCAATTACAACTATACTGTGGGCCAGTCTGAACTAATAAAAGAGGTATTTTGAATAGCCAAATGACCTTTCCTAATGGTAGACAGGGGCCTAACGTGGAAGTAGTATCAGAGAAGATAACTTACTGAACTTTAAAGTTGGATTAAAATAGAACAGACTATTTAGTTCCACAAATCACTTCCCCTTTCCAGCTGTTGGCTTTCTCATCTCAAAAGTTACAGTAATAAACTAGTATGCTCATTTCCCAACGCCTCTTTATATGCATATCCTTTATTGTTACTGATGTTCTGTCAAATAGCCAGTTGTCTGGAAGCTAGGCAACTGAATAGAGAACCATGCCTGCAGTAGGGAGATATAAAGTTCAATTCTAGTGTGGATGAGTCACTTAACTCCCATTGCCTTGGCCTTAACGCTCCTCAGGCTTAGAACCAATGCATAGTGTTGATTTCAAGACAGAAAGTAAGGGTTTTAAAGAAGGCTATTTGGGTTTGTGAGTTTAGTTTTTACTTCATGACATTACAGGACTGCAGTGTTCTGGCATTTGTTCTGGACCACCTCCTTCCGTATACCCAGAATTCAGAGGACAAGGATACACCAGCTCTAGCACGACTTTTTCTTGCTAGCCTGGCTGCAGCAGGCAGTGGAACAGATGCTCAGGTGGCTTTGGTAAATGAAGTGAAAGCAGCATTAGGCCGAGCACTGGCAATGGCCGAGAGTACAGAGAAACATGCCAGGTAAGTGGCAAGAGGCCAGAAATCAGCTAGATGTAGTCCATTTGATTTATTGAATTTTAAAATGTAAAATTTATTCTTAGATTATAGGCTATGCAAAATGAACAAAAACAAGCTAGGTAGGATTAGGCCTGCAATCTCCTGGCATGGAGTATAAATAAGTACATCTTTCTTAAGCCAAGAATCATGCATCTGAGGAACAAAATTTAAACAATTACCACTAAGTATCTACTCTGCTAAATCCTGTACAAAGAAGATTAGTGAAATATAAGTAACTACCATGTGCCAGATAAGTAATACGGATTCAAAGAAAGATAAAGGACAGTTCCACCCTCTGCAATTTTAAAATCTAATGGTGTTTATAATACACACAAGAAAGCTAGAAAAAAAATAGAGGAATTAGCTAACCCATGAGAGAATGTATATAAGATTGGGAAATGGAAAGATATCTTTAATTATTACAATTCAGGAATTTATTTTAATTTTCATACTTTTGTTGAATTGTTAATGTTTAGTCAATAACCAGACAAAAGTAGCCCAAAAAAAGTTTTAAAATCTAATAGCAGAAACTTGTTTATTTAGAGTAAGCAATCTTAGAAAATATTCTTAGATGTTTCTTCTGAAGAAAATGAGGTAAGAAAGGAATTTACGGGGGCAGCTGAGTGACTGAGTAGATTGAGAACCTGGCGTAGAGAAGGAAGTTTCTAAATTCAAATCTGGTCTCAAACACTTCCTAACTGTGTGACCCTGAGCAAGTCACTTAACCCCCATTGACTAGCCCTTACTATTCTGCCTTAGAACAAATAAATATTACTGATGCTAAGACAGAAGATGAAGGATTTTGGTTGGTTGGTTTTTGTTGGGGGGGGGGGGGTGTACTTTTAGTAAGAGGGATTTAATGTGCCCTAGAAGATTATGTACTTTGAAGAAGTATCTAAACTGACAATTGTGCCTTTCTCCAGACTACAGGCAGTTATGTGCATTATCAGTACAATCATGGAGTCCTGCCCCTCCACATCCAGCTTTTACAGCAGTGCTACAGCAAAGACTCAACACAATGGCATGAATAATATCATCAGACTCTTTTTGAAGAAGGGTCTAGTGAATGACCTAGCACGAGTACCACACAGTCTAGACCTCTCCAGGTAAGACTACCTGGCCTGCTTCCAAGACACCAACATACTATGAGTAGGGGAAAATTAAAAATTATTTAGAGCAGAGAAATGAATTTCTATTTGAAGTTGTCAACTCTGGGACAGTTCTCATCTTCTGAATTCTTCAATGTCTTTCCTTTCTTTGTTGTCTATTTGTTATTCCAAAGCAAAGTGCACCATTCTAGTGTGTGTTCAGAATTCTTTATTCCTAGAGGGAATGATGTATTGATTCCTTGGTTCGTGTTTCTACCAAATGAATTTGCGATCTTGATCCAGTCTGTTCACTATATTAATTTAATTTCAGTTCCTCTCCAATTTAAAGATGTTAGGGTAATCTTAGTATGTTTTGCTTTAAAAATTCATTCCAGGGGGAAACTGGGTGGCTCAGTGGATTGATAGCCAGGCCTAGAAATGTGAGGTCCTACGTTCAAATCTGGCCTCAGACACTTCCCAGCTGTGTGACCCAGGGCAAGTCACTTAACCCTCTGTTGCTTAACCCTTACCAATCTTCTGCCTTGGAGTAAAAACACAGTATTGACTCCAAAACAGAAGGTAAGGGTTTGAAATTTTTTACCAATTTTGTTTTTAACTTCATTCCAGATTTTTTTTTTCTGGTCACATTATAACTAAATACAGCCAGAACTTTCTAAACTTACCTATGTTAAGTCCACTTCTTTTGCCTTCTCTTTTTTAGTCCCAATATGGCCAACACTGTCAATGCTGCCCTGAAACCTTTAGAAACACTATCACGGATTGTGAACCAACCTAGTAGCCTCTTTGGCAGCAAGAGTGCTTCCAGCAAGAGCAAATCTGAACAAGATGCCCAAGGAACATCTCAAGGTGCCAGCAGCAATACACAGGACTCAGGTAAGGAAAAGAGCATAAAGAATTCTAAGGTAGAAAGTGAAGGGAGTGTGCACCAAGCCTCCCCATTTAATACTTCAACAAAAATAACTTGCAAATTTCCCTCTAATTTATAAAACACGTATAGTTGAGGGAAGTGATCATAGTTTCCCCCTAGCTTCTGAGGTGCTTTATATTGCTAGATCTAAGTCCACCTATTAACATATAGTAGCAATTAACAGTTATGGTAGTTAAGAAGACCTCAGTTCATATCTGGCATCAGATACTTAATACCTCTGTGACTTAGGGCAAGTCACCTCTACTCTTGTTTTCCTCATCCAATAAATGAGCTAAAGAAAGAAAAGACAAACCACTCCAGTATTTCTGCCAAGGAAATCCAAATAGGATCCAAAAAAATCGGCAGGTACAGCATGATTAAGAAATAATGTAATTTCTTTCAAAGAAATTCTGGAAGCATAGGCATATATCTTTTTATTAGTCATTTTCCTAAGATATGGGTTTAACAGGATTTTTTAAGGGATTTCACATATAATTAGGGGGAAATAAAATTTTGTTGTGATTAAGAATATTGAATTTGAGGGATTAGATCTGGGATTGAATCCTCACACTAACATTTGGAACTTGTATAACTTTCAGGGTTGTTGTTTGTTTGGGTAGTGATATAAACAAAATTAAGTGACTTTCCCAGTGTCTGAAGCCAAATTTGAACTCAGGGGAAAGGATCTTCTAAACTCCAACCTGCCCTCTATCCATTGTACTATCTAGTTCCCCTGAGCTTTTAGTTTCAGCAAAATGAAATAACCCATACCTTCTGTCTTTAGAGTCTAATCCAAGTATTAGTTCTACCACAGAAGAGGGGAGGGAGTTAAGTGACTTATCCAGGATCACACAGTTGTATCTAGGGTTAGATTTGAACCCAGGTCTCTCTAGGCCTGGATTTCTAACCACTGTGACATAAACTGCCCTTTTATCTCAATTAAGCAAGCTTCATTTCAATCCCTTTGAAATTAATCCTTGATCACTTGAAGCCCACACTATATTCTTACTCCGCTTTATTTTACATGCTGTTCATTTAGTTCTTATGGTAAATTGATATTTAACTTATACTTCTAAGGGAAAATGCATTGGTGGGGTGAGATAGGGAAAGACTTTAATAATCTAACATCTTCAAAGCTTAGTATTATGCCTGTTTGGTATATATTAGGAAATATATATAATTTGTTTCAGGGTTAACTGGTGAAGCAGAAGTACACGAGGAGGATCATGATGTCACTCAGACAGAGGTGGCAGATGGGGATATAATGGATGGAGAAACTGAAAATGACACAGTTGTGATTTCTGGGCAACAAGAGGTACTTAGTACCCAGGAGATGCAGGTATGCAGGCACTGAATCAGTCTCACATTGAGGTCCTTCTGCATTGTGTTCCCACTTAAGATCTCTTTTACAGAAACTCTCTCAGAAAGCTCTCCCAGTCCACATTTACTATCCCTATCTCAGATAATTCTATCTCCTTACAAATGTTTTACCTCAAATATTTACTACCTGTTTTGCTATTAAGAAAGTCAACTTATCTCACTTCTCAACCTATATAAAATGTGTCCCTTTTTATCTCAAAATACCATAAAGCAAGGAGTTATTTAAGAGAAAATTAGAAATCTTGGGCTCCTCATTAGTATAAAGTTCTTTTGAGTTTTAAAAAAGGAGTCTTTTCCAAAAAGGTCTAAGGGACAGCAAGTTTTTATATGAATGATAAATTGCTACCAATGCTTAGGTATGATGGAGTCATTCCTAGCAGAGATGCAGTCATTTAAAAGTGTTTATTTATTCATGTGTGATATGAATACTGTCAGTGCTCTCTACTATGTAAAAAAATAGTTTATAAGTTGGTCCACAAATAAATTAAATATCTCAAACACCCATTTTCATGCATTGAGAGCCAGACATGGAAACAGGAGGTCCTAGGTTCAATTCTGGCCTCAGACACTTCCCAGCTCTGTGACCCTTGGCAAATTACTGAACCCCTATTGTCTAGCCCTCACTGTTCTTCTGTCGGAACCAAATGGTTCCAAGTTGGAAGATTAGGGTTTAAGAATGGGGAAAATTTCATTTTCATTATGTCCTTAAACATATCAGTATTAAAAATTCTTTTGCATTTTCATTGTTTCTCCTTAGGTAGAGAATGAACTGGAGGACCTGATAGATGAATTACTTGAGAGGGATGGTGGCTCAGGAAACAGTACAATCATAGGTGAGCATTATAAATCTTAATTTATTCTTTACTGCTAAATATCTATTTCTTTGAGAAATTCTGGGAAATTATTTCTTCTGATTTCTTAGTGTGTAAAAATGTATGTAATACAAGTTCTCCTTGGATCTTTAAATAACACTATCCTTATTGTGGTGAAGTACTTTACATTTCTGGCTAGAAAAGGTCTGTCAGCAAAGCAAATATGGAATACTTGTTTTATTACAAATATTTTTTTTTTAAGAAAGTTCCAAGTTAAATATTTCTTACAACAAATTAAGGGACTTATTAATATCACCTCTTCCAAAAATTCAACAATACTAAGAAGGCATGATATTAATCCTCTTCTAGGAAGTTTCAAATAAGAGAAATATCCCACTCTTCCTGAAAGGTGCAAACTTTTTTTATTATTTATATTTGATGGACAAATAATCTGGAGGCCCATTTGCAACTAAAAGAAAACATTTAGGGACAAGAGTAGGTGCAAGGTCTACATACAGGTGTAGCATGGGCCCACCTGAAATGAAAAGAGAAACCATTCCCAATTATTCAGTGGCTGGGGGGGGTCTGCTCTTAACCTTCAGTGGGCAGAAGCGGAGAGGACGAGTCACAGGAGGATGTGTTGATGGATGAAGCTCCCTCCAACCTCAGCCAGGGTTCCACCTTACAGGCCAACCGAGAAGGTGAGAGTGCAAAGGCAAAATGACCCTCCTTCTTTGCCCTTCAAGCCTGGCACTCCACTCTACCAGTTTTTTCCTCCAGGTTCTTACCCTATTTAGATGAACCAAGTAGTGTAGGGGGTCTATTCTGATCTTCACATATCTCACAGATCATATGCATACACTTTTACAAATAGCACAATCTGTTCTTGGATAATGATTTCAAGTTGGCAGTTATACATTAACTATCTTTTCTGAATTTTTGCTTTGTTTCATTTCTCCCATTGACTCCCAGTGATACAGATCTTTTCACCAGAAGGAAATGGCAAATAGAAGAAAGATACGTAACAAGGAAAAAGAGGGGTGGGATATCAAGACTACCAATAGTCCTAGCCAACCCTGGCCACAGGATCTATAAGTACTCCCTTACATAGTAGTGAAGTGTTCTAGTTCACTGGTGGGGTCTAGGACTGACTTTTCTCCTGGTTCTTCCTTCCCTATTCAGAACTAGTTTCCCTTTTCCCTTGTTGCCCCATCTCTTACAAACTAATTATTTCTGTTTTAGCCCATATTCAATGTGCTTAGTTTGGCTCATTACTATTACTCTTTGTTTTAGATTCAATGAATATCTTGGATCCAGAAGATGAGGAGGAGCACACTCAGGAAGAGGACAGCAGTGGTAGTAATGAGGATGAAGATGATAGCCAAGATGAAGAGGAGGAAGAAGAGGAAGATGATGATGATCAGGTTATGAGCTAGCCAATGAGGGGATATAAACAAAAATAGGCTGTATAGTTCTTGATTGTCTACTTTTTTCTGATGTCCCTTCTATGATTACAGCCTTACAGATCTCAATTCTAATTTTTTCCTCTTTCCCTCTAGGATGATGAGGAAGGTGAAGAGGGAGATGAGGATGAGGATGATGATGGATCTGAAATGGAGTTAGATGAAGATTATCCTGACATGAATGCTTCTCCTTTGGTCCGTTTTGAACGCTTTGACCGAGAAGACGACCTCATAATTGAGTTTGACAACATGTTCTCCAGTGCTAGTAAGATAGTCGCAATATGAGTCAGTTAGAAACATGGAGATGTGTTATTGTTGGTTTTTGTTTTCAATCAGTTATTTCCATACTGTTTTATAAAATGCAAGGGAAATAACAAATCTCTTTTTCATTGCTATTTGTGTAAAATTTATATGCAGAAGCAAAGTTGCATGTACTTGAACTATTAAATATATATAACAAAAGACACTCTAAATAGCTAAAAATAATAAATAGAGAGAATGCAATTTTTGGATCTCAAAACCTCATTTTACAGATTATCTGACTTTATTATTCCAGAAAGTGGCAGAGTCAAAACTTAAAACAACCACTGAATTTATATGTGGTAGTATCTCTATCAGCAATTTCAAAAGTATAAACCAAATTATTTCCCAAAATACAAGGTGTTTTCAATACAATTGCCATTCCAAATCCTCCCAAGGATTCTAAAACTTCCAAGAAAATGTTAGTGAATAATTCAGAAGTGGTTTGATATCTCTAATTTAGATAATAGGCTAGAATTATGTAGAACTAGGATTAAAAGTTGGGGCCTATTAGCTCTTTATAATTTTCTCAATGATGATTTGTATATTTAAAAATATCAGAAATAAACATTGTGGGGAGGGGTGGGGTTGGTTACTAAGACAAAGATGCTTGTCCCTTCAATCCATATATTAATTACCTGAATTAATCTGCTATTGATCACAAGTCTTTCAGGTGTGGCACATCAGAAAGACTCGGGACTCACAACTAAAATTTCTGCCCTATGTACTTGGCTAAAATCTCTTCTTTAGACCTAAACTTTTTTTATCCAGTAATTCCTAACCTTTTCAACTCTAACCATCTGTTAATTTGCTAGATTTTTTTCTGATTTCAAAGGCCCTTAATATCTTTATCCAGCCTATTAAGTGAAAATAAAAGAGTATGTATACATCAAGGAAACATTTCTGATTCCATTTGTCTCTCCTTACAGCAGACATACCCCCATCCCCAGGAAACATCCCTGCTACACATCCACTGATGGTACGGCATGCAGACCACAGTACCCTCACCCTTGGTAGTGGCTCCTCTACCACTCGCCTTGCACAAGGTATTGGTAGAAGCCAGAGGACATTGAGGCAATTAACTGCCAACACAGGCCACACAATCCATGTCCACTACCCTGGAAATCGACAGCCTAATCCTCCTCTCATTCTGCAGAGGTGAGTTGGTACCAAGACTTTCTTAGCTTCTAGGAAATTAGGATAATTCCTATTTTAGGAATTTGATCATTTTGTGGCTTTACCCTGGGTTTTAGCATTTTTTGAGTCTCTCTTTGTACAAAAACATAAAAGATTTGTGAAAAATTTGCAGAAAGCCAGAGTTATTGCATAAGTTAGAAAAAGTATTCATTCATAAACAAGGGTGAAAAGAAATATCTCATGATAATGTTCTAATATAGAACTGCTGAGTTATTTTAGGCTTTGAGGCACAAACCTTGGAAGGATACTTCATGTCTAGAATAGAATTATTAGAAGCAAATGGATACCAAAATTCAAACTATGCAAATGAAGTACAATATGGGAATTATACAAAGGAATAGATATATTTAAAAATCAATGGTACCAATACAAACATTTCAAAACTAGGAGTAATCTACAAATTTAATTTTCAAAATATTTGAGAGATCTATGAAGTGTCCAATGCCTGAGAAATGACTAAAGACATTATAGTATGTAAATGAAGTTAAATCTTGTTTTAATGTAAAAAAAAAAACAGTGGCCTGAAAATTTTCTAAGTATTTGATAGTTTTTATATGACTTACTAAAAAATGTAAAGGAATAGAAACAAAAAATATAGTGTATATATTGATAACAACTATGGTTGTCACATACAGCAAAAACTAAAAAGTATCATGAAAACAACCATGTGATGACACTATATTGAGCTTTTTAGAACATCTTTTCTTTAGAAGTTAACAATATACTATTGGTGAAATTTAGGAAATTCTGAACACATGATTAACAGTGAAGATAGAGCTCTTCCATGTGCTTACTTTCCTACACATATTTATTCTGTATCTGAATTTGCATTGCATTATGCACTGGAAACTGAAATAAAACTTTTTGGCATACACACAAATTGTCTATATTTCCCTTGCCTCTTGTACAAATGAGATAGAAATTGGCACATATTAGAGTTACACAATTTCTACTTGTGAAACCCAGGACAGGAATTTAGGGTTAGGGTTAACTCAAATTGCCTAACACTTTACTGCTCTTCTGCAGTTAGAACCAATATAAGAATCTATTCTAATATTAGTTTTTTGTTTTGTTTTTACATACTAGAGACTGAGGAAGGATTTATTAGAAAACAAATTGAATTACTATATAGCATAGCATACCAAAAGGCTAATATCTTGAGATTTATAAATAGAAGTATAATTATCAGAAACAGCAACAGAAAAACCCTGTTTTCTTTTCTTTTTTACCTAAGTGTGCTACAATTGGTATGTGACTCATAACAATGGTAATATTTTTAAGGAGGTAATGACAGGTTAGCTGTGTTACCTAGAAAATAATCTCCAGAGGATATATTTTTTGAATTAATATTTCAGGTTACTGGGTCCCTCTGCAGCTGCAGATATTCTTCAGCTGAGCAGCAGTCTCCCACTGCAAAGCCGAGGCCGAGCTCGTCTCTTAGTGGGTAATGATGATGTACATATCATTGCCCGTTCAGATGATGAATTGCTTGATGACTTCTTCCATGATCAGAGCACAGCTACAAGCCAGGCAGGCAAGTTTATTTGCAGGAATAGAAAATCTATTTGCCTTTTCTATCTCCTACAATCAATTTTTGGCAACCCAACAAGAATATTCCCTAGTAATGTTGAATTTGAGAAATAAAAAAGATCTCTTAGGTAAACAAATCCTTAGAGCCACTGTGTAGACAGTATCAAAATTTTGTTTACTTTTTTTTTTTTTAAGAGTATGGAATTGCATGACCTAGCATTCCACTACGTTTTGAACTTTGGTTTAAGTATTAAAGACACTCTTTTATCCTTATTCCTCATATATCTCCAGTGTTTTTTCTGAGGACAGCTAAGGATAATATGTTTTTTCTGATTCATTCGTCAGCAGGGATGCATAAGAAGCAGCAGATTTGTGATTCTCTTTTTCATCCTATCACAGGAACTCTTTCTAGCATTCCTACAGCCCTAACCAGATGGACAGAAGAGTGCAAAGTTCTTGATGCTGAGAGTATGCATGACTGTGTTTCTGGTGAGTTTGGGGTTAATGCCATAGAAATTTGGTAGATCTTTGGTAGCCAAATCAGGAGGTACTTCAACAAAAAATGGTCTCTGATCTCATCCTTGCTTTCTCACATTCAGTTGTGAAAGTGCCTATCATTAATCACCTGGAGTCCTTGAGGGATGAAGAACTGGAGGAAAGGCGAGAGAAACGCAGAAAGCAGCTAGCTGAGGAAGAAGCTAAGAGAGCTGGCATGGCTAAAGAAGAGAAAGAGAATAAGGATCAGAATACACAGGTAACTTAAATTTAGAATGGAAAGGTATTTGGGATCTTCTAGGCTTACCCCAGGGAGATGGGACATTAGTCCTTATGGTCACACCAAATTAGTAGCTAAAACTTTGTTTTATTTCTTTAAATGTGATTTTTAAAATTATTTTTAAATTACATGATTCTTGTTGTTACCCTCTCTTCTTCCCTCCCCACTCCCAGAGCTGACAAGCAATTTCACTGGGTTGTACATAACCTATTTGCACATTATTCTTTTTGTAATAGAGTAATCTTTTAAAACCAGAACCCCATCTCATATACTCATATAAACAAGTGATAAATCATATGTGTGTTTCAGTTACTATGTATAATGTGATTATGCTTATTTCAGTTCACATAGGTCTTTCAAGTTCTTTTGCAGTTAAAACAACTTCTATCCTTGGGGAAATCTCACTCACAAGGCAAAAGGGCCTTGGATTTTTTTTGGCCCTCTGATAATTCCACTTTTTTTCTGGCATAATGAATGAAGTAGATGAACTAAAGAAAAAAATTAGTCACAGAAGTCAGGAACAGAACTTACCTGACTAGTCTCCACCATCTCTGATTGTGCCCAGATAAGTAAAAACATTAGAGAGTGACACATGGGAAGGATGAGGAAGAATAAATCTACATGCCTAAGTCTATAGTTATGTTTTTGCTTGGAACACCTCCAGTGTATTATAATCTTAGTAGTAGTTTGATTGAGCATATAAAAAACTTAATTTCATATGAATCTTAAGTGTGTATTATTTACCAAGTATTGATTTAGGTTTTTGACAAGAAATTCTACAAATACAAAAGTGAAACAGGCCATCCCATACTTTTCTACTAACATTTTCCTTTCTGGTGAAATAAACTATTTATAGATGAGCTAAAGCATCCTCATTCAGTATCATTTTTTTTTCTCTTCCCAGGGTACCACATCCAAAACAAATGAGACTTCTGGTCAGAATCTCTCAGGTAATTATTTCTTCCCTTTTACAGCCTTTTTGATGAAAAATATTGGTCACTTTATTACTTCCAAGTCAGCAATTAACAAGGACCCACATGATTGAAATTGAAGCCCTTGTATAATACATGTATTGACTTTAGGATAATCCAGTCTTTGCAATAATAGTGCAGTCTTCTGTATTTTTCATGAAGCTACATTTTCCTTAATGATTAAATCCTCTTGTTGTATTGTTCACTGTGCCACAAAAACTCTGAGAATACGCACACATAAATATATGTATTGTTCAAAGAAGATTTCCACAGATTTGGTTTTTTCCAGTTCCCCTCTTAATTGTTTGTGTTCTGTAATACTCCAATCTAGGAGATCATAATGAAGGCAATATCATCATGCTACCAGATTCCTTAAAAAACACTTGAAAGCTCTCTTTCTAATGGTTATTTTATGGTTCCAGGATTAGGCATCCATGCAAAAAAGACTCTTCAGTACTGTACCAGCCAAAACTTGCAAAGCACTTAACATTAGTACCTGGCATCTACTAGATGCTTTATAAATGTTTGTTCCCTTCACTATCCAGTTCACATTTCTTCATTTTCTTAGTGTTTCGTCTACCTTCCTTCATATAGTTATTTATATCATATAATTATTTACCATTTCAAATTTGTTCAGTTTCATTATCCACTTCCCAGAATCTTCTGTATCTCTATCCTGACTTTGCACTTTGAGTCCTAGAAGTGATTGTAATTTCCTTAAACCCTTACCTTCCATCTTGGAATCTATACTGTGTATTGGTTCCAATGCAGAAGAGTAATAAGGACTAGGCAATGGGGGTCAAGTGACTTGCCCAGGGTCACACAGCTGGGAAGTGTCTGAGGCCAGATTTGAACCTAGGACCTCCGATCTCTAGGCCTGGCTCCCAAGCCACTGAGCCACCCAGCTGCCCCCAGTAAATGTAATTCTTAAATAAAATCTTTTTTGCACAATTATATCAATCCTAACCAGCTGTCCTATTTAGACCAATGTTTAGAATATATAGTATAAAGTAATACTTTTTTAAATAACATTACTAGAACATGTCATGTTCTTGAAATGTATGATAATATTTTATTAAATTGTCTCTGCCTATCTATAGGGCAAGGTAGATATGTTTTTTCTTGAAGGTATAGCCAGATACTTATTAAAGTGAGTATATTTACCTATGACAAGGACCCCAGCCAAGTGTCTACTTAACATATTCTTCATTCTTTCTGAGCAAGATATGACCACCAGGCCTGACAACTACCCAGCTACTACTTCTCCTGCAGAAGGCACTTCAGTTAGACCCAAACAGACCTTTGTCACTCTGGAAACTTCTCATCAACAACCACCTCTGCCACCCCCGTTAGCTGTTGGAGAGCTAACCCAGCAGTTTCACATTCCAAATATATCAGAGTCCTCTTCACAGCTTCTGGTGCCTGTAGAGCAAGAAGTCTTAGGTCTCTTAAGACCAAGTGGGGAAACAGAGACAATACAAATGGAACTATCACCAGCTCCTACAATAAGTAAGTATTTTTTTTTCTTAAATTTAAAAAATTTAGTGTATCCATAAGTATAACTTTTTCTGTTCTATTGAATAATGGAATGTTAGAACTAGAAGGGCCTTAGAGATTTAGTCAGTCTGCTCATTTATATATTAATCATTTGAGAGAAATAACCTAGACTTAGTACCAGTTCTCATGATTTCAAGACAGTTGTTCTTTACATTGTTCCATTTAATAACCATGAACAATTCATTTAAGCACCCAACATCTGTAAGAATATGTTAATTGGGGAAAATATGGCTACCAAGCTTTATTGTTCAGTAATATTCAATGATCATTTTGTTGTCCAACAAGACTTTTTCTTCTTTTCTGAATTAGTATTTTCTGAATTTTTGTGCTTTCCACATAGCCTCATCTCCAGAGAGGGCTGAAGACTCAGATGTCCTGACTGCTGTGAGTAGCCAACTGGAGGGGTCCCCTATGGATACCAGCAGCCTAGCATCCTGCAACCTGGAGGAGGCAGTTGGGGACAGTGCTGTTTCCAGCAGCATAGAGCCACCAAGGGTAGACACTTCTACTCCTGTAGATATTCCTCAGCCTAGTACAGAAACACAAGGCAGTGGAGATGGACCAAGCGAGTCCCAGCAACAAACTGAAGACAGGTGAAATATGAGTTATATGAAGTTTTGTTTAATTGCTTTCTAAAGAATGTTGAATATTGAGAGGACTGAGAAACTTATTCATAGAAGTGATTGCTATAAAATCAAAGTTAATCATTTTTTTTTAAAGTTTCTTTAAGCCCCACAAGAAAGGAGATTGAGGTGAAGAGAATGAGAAAAGGCATAAAGTATTTTTCTTCTTTTGCTAACAGAATGTTCTAAGATTTTTCCCTCATCAGAATGACCTCCCCTTCATGTTTTTTTCTAGCTCTCCTCCAGCCTCATCCTCTGAGAGTTCCTCCACCAGAGATTCTGCAGTGGCCATTTCTGGTGCAGATTCAAGGGATAATCTTGAAGAGCCATTACCTTCAACAAGCAGTGAAGAAGACGATCCTCTTGCAGGTGAGACCTCTGTAATGTTATTTATTTACAAGGAAGGTAATGTGGCAGAATCAAGCTGGTGGCTTATTAGTAGCAAAAGTCAAGTTCTCTGTGAAAACCCTTCCACACCAATCAAAGTGTTTCAACAGGAACACAAAACCAAATACAACAAAGGACAGATCCAGGGAACCCTTCTGTTCTATTCAAGGTACACAGAGAATGCTGAATTCTCAGGTTTAAGGAACTGAAGGAAGGTCCCAGGATCCTTTCCCCACCTACTAGGCTCAGACTTGTACAGTTGCTGTGATCTCAGGGCAAGTGTTCCAGGTCAAGCGGGGAATGGAATACCTTGCTACCACAGCTACCCGAGGTCTAGATTTCTGACTTAAGCTGTTAGTAAGGCACCTAGAGGGTTAAGACCAGCAGCCTGGTCACAGCCTTCAGCCGCCGGTCCACAGGGCAGAGAAACTCGATCTCAAACACCTCTCCCCCACCTACTGCACTGAGACCTACAGTAAGAATTCAGCTGACTGGAATCCCAGAGCAGAGGCTATACAACCACAACAGAATACCGTGGTACCACCACAGAAAGCTCAGGGCCTCTGACCAGGCAGCTGGAAGGGAGGTGGCTGGCAGAAAGGAAAAGGAGAAACAGGGTAACTACCTTCACCTTCTGCTAAATAAACATCAGAAAAAGGAAAAATAAATTACAATTGAAAACTTATAACTATGTAAATATCAAAGAAAAAATGGAATAGAGGAGGATTGAGGAACACCAAGCAAAAATTCCAGCCAATTGAACACAAGCTTTGAACGAACTCCAAAAAGCAGCTGGGTAGCTCAGTGAATTGAGAACCAGGCCTAGAGATGGGAAGTCCTAGGTTCAAATCAGGCCTCAGACACTTCCCAGCTGTGTGATCCTGGGCAAGTCACTTATCCCTGTATTGATTCCAAGACAGAAGGTAAGGGTTTAAATTAATATTATTTTTTAGAAATTATTTTTATTTGGTCAATTTCAAACATTATTCATTGGATACAAAAATTATTTTCTTTTCCTCCCTCCCTTCCCGCCACCCCTCCCATAGCCGACACGCGATTCCACTGGGTATCACATGTGTCTTTGATCTGAACTAAGGGTTTAAATTTTTTTTAAAAAGGCTATTAAGAGAGTCTGAAGAAAGTTGGAAAAAGTACTTAAAAAAGAAAGAGATCATTTGGAAACAGAGGCACAGGAACTGAAACAAGAAAATTGTGTCTTTAAAGTCGGAACTGACCACCTTGAAAACAAGACAAAAAAATGAAAGATGACCTACAAAGAAAAACAGATCAAGAGGAAAAGGAATTCAGTCTTTAAAACTTAGAATCCAACAACTAGAAGCAAATGACTTTACGAGGCAGCAACAAAATCAAAAGAATGAAAAAATTGAGGAAAATATGAGATACCTAATTGATAAAACAACAGACCTGGAAAATAGATCCAGGAGAGACATTTAAGGATTATGGGACTACCAGAAAATCATGACAAGGAAAGTATTACAGTTGGCGAACAGTAAGGTAAACAAAGGATTATGTGAACTAGAAGTCCTCTTCTCAGTCTTTTAGTTGAAGATTAGTTCAACAAATGAAGTATAAGAGTCTATGGATATTAGACTTGGTAGTTCTGTCTTCTTGATGCCATATGTATCTCAGATAGGCAGAATTCATTAAAATGTGAATAATTTAATATTATCTCAGGTAATATCAGTTATCTCAGGTATTTGTCACTACTAGATCTATATATCAGAAAAAGGTAAAAAAGAATGGACTTGCTTGTATATAAACTTTTATAGCAGCTTTTTTTGTGGTGACAAAATATCAGGAGATGCCAACAATTATTTGAGAAATGACAACACATTTTAGTATATGATTACAATTGAATTCTATTGTGATGTGAGAAATGACAAGCAAGATAATTTCTGGTAAACTGACTAAAATGAAGCGAGCAAAATCAGAACAACACTATATGGTTTCAATACTACTATATGATGAAAAACTGAATAACAGAAAACTTATATCCACCTATGAAGATAAAAATTACAGAGTGCAGATCAAACTGTAGTTTAAGTGAACTTTGTTTTTTGGGTTTATGGGTTTTTTTGTTTGTTTGTTTTGTTTTGTTTTGTTTTACAACATGGATAATTTGGAAATTTGTTTCATATGGGTTGTATCATAGATAAATCTATATTAAATTATTGGCTTTCCAATTAGGGTAATGGGGAAGAAAAAGAGAAATTTAAAACTCAGACTTTGAAAATGAATATTAAAAATTTGTACATATTATTGAAGAAAAATAAACCCTAACCCTAATTTTTTTCTCAATAATATGTAAAAAATTTTAATTTTTAATAAAAGGGAAATAAGCTTATAGATGTTAAAAGAAAGGGACAAAGAAGGGCTCATACCTACCATTCTTCATTCTGTGAACCATCGGCACCATGTCTACAGAGTGGCCTTTTCCCAGTTCTCAACCTCATCCTCCCCTGCTGTTCTCACAGTGTTTTCCTTTGTAGGAATATAAGCTTTTTCAGAACAGGTACTGTCTCTCCACTTATATTTTATTCCCAACACTGATTGTAATGCTTTACATGTAATAAACACTTAATAATTTTTGACTTAGAAGAATTAGGTTTTTAAAAATAGTAGTAAGGTTGACAAAAAAAAGAGAGAAGATACAGAATGATGTGGGCCATTCTGGCTGCTTTTTGTCTTAACAGAAACGAAAACAGTCTTATTCTCTCTTTAGGTATCAATCTTCCTGAGGGTGTAGACCCCTCCTTTTTGGCTGCTCTGCCAGATGATATTCGAAGGGAAGTCTTACAGAATCAATTGGGCATTCGACCCCCTGCAAGAGGCACTCCAACAACTACCAATCCAGTTCCTCCTATGGTTGGGAACACTAGTATGACTGAAGTGAGCCCTGAGTTTTTGGCTGCTTTGCCTCCAGCTATTCAAGAGGAGGTAAGCCCTTTGCTTTTCAGAAAATCACTTCAGAACTCTAGAGTTTAATTTCCTAGATTATAAGATAAAAGATTTAAACAAAAATATTGTCCTTATATGACCCTAACTCTCCTTCTCTTAAAAGTATTCATAGCACCATAACACCATATTCATAGCACCATACTATTTCCATAAATCTCTTTACGCCCCTTAAGGATGATACTTTGCTCCTCATTAACTGAGCAGATTACCCTTTACTCCCTAGCCAAATGGAGGGTTAGAGTTTGGTAGATGGACTGCCTGTTTTTATTTTATGTTCCTTCCAGAGTCTCTGACTCGCTTCATTAATGTACTGATGTTCTTAGGTGTTAGCACAGCAAAGGGCTGAGCAGCAGAGGCGAGAACTGGCACAGAATGCTAGTTCAGACACTCCAATGGACCCAGTGACTTTCATCCAGACCTTGCCGTCTGATTTGCGCCGCAGTGTGCTAGAAGACATGGAAGACAGTGTATTAGCTGTTATGCCACCAGACATCGCTGCAGAAGCCCAAGCTTTACGGCGGGAGCAAGAAGCCCGACAGAGACAACTTATGCACGAAAGATTGTTTGGACACAGCAGCACTTCAGCATTGTCTGCCATCCTTCGGAGTCCAGGTATAGAGTTCACAAAAGCCATGGGCATTTCTTTTTCTGTTTCAGTATGCAAAAAAAAAAAATTTTACTAATTATTTTCCTTCTCTCTACCCTCCCACCCCACCCAGCTTTCACAAGTCGCCTGAGTGGCAACCGAGGAGTCCAATACACACGACTTGCTGTCCAGAGGGGTGGAACTTTCCAAATGGGAGGAAGCAGCAGCCACAATAGGTACAAATCTCTTAACGCCCACTGTCAAAGATGCTGCCAAGATTATAACTCTATAACTGACTAGAAGAAAGTGAAACCCAAAGAAGTTCAAAAGAAAAAGTATGTTTACAAAGAGTGGGATGCAATGGGGATGATATCTTCCTTTTAGGGTTAATTTAAGAAAGCAACCAACAAAAACATGACAATCAAGTTCATTTACACTAATACAACAGGACACTCCATTTCTGTTCACTTAAAGAATGAATGAAAGCAAAGGAAATGGACATGTAAATTAATATTAACAAAAACTTAGAAAAGAAAGAATAACAGAATAATTGAAAAGAGAATTTTTAAAAGACTGTCAGATTTTGCAATTAGGAATATAGAATTTTTTTTTAAAACCCTTACCTTCCATCTTGGAGTCAATACTGTATATTGGCTCCAAGGCAGAAGAGCAGTAAGAGCTAGGCAATGGGGGTCAAGTGACTTGCCCAGGGTCACACAGCTGGGAAGTGTCTGAGGCCAGATTTGAACCTAGGACCTCCCGTCTCTAGGCCTGGCTCTCAATCCACTGAGCTACCCAGCTGCCCCCTAGAATATTTTTAATTGAATAATCAGAACAGGTTGTAAAGTAAGGGAAAAGACAGCTTCCTTTTTCTAAGAATTTGAACCTGAAAATACTAAGAACTATAGGATCAAAAAAGTACAAATTTAATATATAATAAATGTTTTCTCAAAATAGAGAAAACTTCATGTGCTTGTTATTTTGACATTGGAATTTTGTCCAGAAAGGAGCTAATGCCCCTTTAAATATTGGAGGATTGAGAATCCATACCACTTCTAATCAGGGTTGAAGTTCTACATAGATCTTTAGGGAAAATGAGCTATAATTTCTTCCTAATTTTAGATAACATAATGGAATAGTTTTATATAGTTTGGGAATTGGCCTTTTACAATATGAAGGAAAGGAGATTAGTAAAAGCATATAACTGACCTATGTAAATTTTTTTTCCAGACCTTCAGGCAGTAACATGGAAAGTCTCCTTCGTCTTCGTGGCCGTCTTCTTCTGGACCATGAAGCTTTGTCTTGCCTCCTTGTCCTCCTCTTTGTTGATGAACCCAAACTAAATACAAGTCGTCTACACAGGGTCCTGCGTAACCTATGCTACCATGCGCAAACACGCCAATGGGTTATACGAAGTCTGCTTTCCATCCTACAGCGTAGTAGTGAGAGTGAGTTATGCATAGAAACCCCCAAGTCAGTTGCTACAGAGGACAAGGGGAAGAAGTCATCAAAGGGTTGTACCTCAAGCAGCCTTGACGCCCGACCCTTGGACCTGTTGCATAAGATGGAATCTAAGAGTTCAAGTCAACTTTCTTGGCTCTCTGTGTCCATGGATGCAGCCTTGGGATGCCGAACTAATATATTCCAGATTCAGAGGTCAGGAAGCCGAAAGCACATGGAAAAGCATGCTGGCTGCGGTTCTACTGTTCACATCCACCCTCAGGCTGCACCTGTGGTCTGTAGACATGTCTTAGACACACTTATTCAATTAGCCAAGGTGAGTATCCTGTAGTCTAGGCTTTACCAAACAACATCATAATATGTTAGGGTTAGGTGATACCTCAAACAACCAGATTATCAGAATTTTATGCCTTATGATCCTATGTTCTGTTTTATACATTTAAAGCATGCTGAGAGACAGTTCATAGATTTTTACCTGACTCTGAAAGGATCTCTGATATTCCCAAAAATTAATAAATATTAGGAAGAGAAAGTCTTTTTTATTTTACCATATTTAATCTCTAACCTCTCCCCAGCTACCCTTTTCCTCAACCCCATTTTAGGATGCACATAATCTACTCAGGCTATGTTGTTTTTCCAGTCCAAAGAAGCTATCTGTAATGTTTACTCAGTAAACCTTTTGACTTAAACTATCCCTGTTTCTCGTGCAGGTCTTTCCTAGCCATTTCACACAACAGCGGACCAAAGAAACAAACTATGAGAGTGAAAAGAGCAACAAACAGGCCTGCAGTCCTTGCCCTGGGCAATCCACTAGTAGTGGCATTTCCACTGACTTCTGGGACTTGTTGGTAAAACTTGACAACATGAATGTCAGTCGTAAAGGCAAAAATTCCATCAGATCTGTACCTGTGAGTGCTGGTGGTGAGGGGGAAACCTCCCCATATAGTCTTGAGGCTTCACCATTAGGGCAGCTCATGAATATGTTGTCCCACCCAGTCATCCGACGGAGCTCCCTCTTAACTGAGAAGCTTCTCAGGCTCTTGTCTCTCATCTCCATTGCCCTCCCAGAGAACAAAATGCCAGAAATACTGACTAACCACGGCACTAGTAGTTCTGCTGCTTCTATCACTGTTTCTGCTGTCACCACACCACCTACTGTTGCTTCTACTGTCACTGCCACCACAGTTGCCACTGCTCCTGTCACACCTAGCATTGCCTTGGATGTAAGTGGGACTACTGAAATGACAACCTCCACTATTTCAGGTAAATTGAAGATTGAAAACTGGCTTTTTCATTATATCTTGAAACTCCTGGATGCCAATTTTATTTTCTCTATATGATTTGGTGTGAGCAATTATACTCCTATATTATAGAAATATATTTGTGAGGTTAGATTGTATTCATTAGGTACCTTACAAGTATCTAGCCTTTGGGGGTGGAAAAAAGGAGAAAACGAGACCTGAAGCCAAAAACCATGAACCTTAATATTCAACTGAGTATCTGCTCCAAATTCAGTATAATTGCCCTGTATGATTGCTATTATTTTTGTTTTTCAAAGCTACTACTACTAAGAACATCAAATCCCCAGCAAAGGCTGGTGAAGGAGGAAGTGGCAGCAGTGTTGAAAAGATGGTGGCATCAGGCTTAACAGAAAACCAGCTCCAACTCTCTGTGGAGGTAAGTTTTCCATGTTGTTGTTGTTTGTTGTTGTTGTTGTTGTTGTTGAGAAAGGAGATAGGGGACAGAATCTGAATCCAATTTCTAACCCTAAATTCCATACACCATATTCTCCATTTTTTTCTTATAGGTACTGACATCACATTCCTGTTCAGAGGAAGGTCTGGAAGATGCAGCCAATGTCTTACTACAGCTCTCTAGGGGAGACTCCTTAACCCGAGATACTGTCCTCAAATTGCTGTTGAATGGTGCCAGACACCTAGGTTACACCCTATGCAAGCAGATTGGTAAGGGAATTTATAGCAGTTACCCAAGCATCCTCCTTTCTTTCTGCTTCTTAGCACTATAACAGTCTTAAGGTCTGTGTTTTTCAGACTCTACAAGGCTATAGTTATTGTAACACAGAAATTACTTTACTTCTATGGAGATCAGATAAGCACTTGGGAGTTGGGAATCTCAAAGTTAATGTTTTTAACTTAACCTTTTCTGGCACAATTAACTAAACAAAAATACCCAAAATGTTTTGCCTTCTGAATTTTGTAGTTTCTTAACAGAGCATGTTTTTCTTCTCCTTTGACCACAATGACTCTTCAAAAGATTAATTTCCACATCTCTAGATAAAACTCTTGATTAACCTCTGGTTGCTGCATTTTCTCAGGGACCCTTCTAGCCGAACTACGAGAATACAACTTAGAACAGCTACGTCGAACCCATTGTGAGACACTTTCTCCAGATGGTCTTCCTGAAGAACAGCCGCAAGCCACTAAGTTGAAAGGAAAGATGCAGAGCAGGTGAGTAGCATCCAGAAATATAAATCAGAATGGAAGACCAACAGATTGGTTTCTGTTATTAGAGATTCGTGCCTGTAATAACAGAATATTCTTCCTTTAGTATTTGAGGTTGAAAGTCTTTTGGTGTCTTCCTCTCTATATATGCCCATATGCTATTGTGAAAATTCTCACACATATCCCTAGAAAACTACTAACAGTTATCTGAAACAACTGACTTATTTAGAGGTTTTTTTCCTCCTTGCCTAGATTTGATACTGCTGAGAATGTGGTGATTGTGGCTTCTCAGAAGCGCCCACTGGGTGGCCGGGAGCTACAGCTACCTTCAATGTCCATGCTAACATCCAAGACATCAACACAGAAGTTTTTCCTCCGTGTACTGCAGGTCATCATTCAACTTCGGGATGATACTCGAAGAGCTAACAAAAAAGCCAAACAAACAGGCAGGCTAGGTATGGAACTGAGGGACAGTAGCCTGATTTCCTGAAATTATTTATATGGCATATCCAATCTTCCAAAGGAAAACTACTATTCTGACCCATTTAACTGAATGTCTACCCATGTCCCTCCTTCCAGGTGCTTCCAGCCTGGGCTCGGCTAGCAGCATCCAGGCAGCTGTTCGGCAGCTGGAGGCTGAGGCTGATGCCATTATACAAATGGTACGTGAGGGTCAAAGGGCGCGGAGACAACAACAAGCAGCAACGGTTAGCATGATGCCTGGGGCCTCAGATTTTTTTCTTTCATGTATTTTTCTCTTTTTAGCTTTTCCCACATTACTTACCCTTCTTTGAAATTATTTCTAAATACTTCTAGAAAACGTAATTTTTGCCTACTTTTCTTTCTTCTTTTTTAGCTTAAAACTTAGCTCTAATAAATTTCTAATATTTTTTTAAGCCACTTAGTTCTGTTTTGTCCTCCTCACTCTGCTCCTATCACTGAGGATAGAGCCCTCTAGGCCTTTCCACTATCTATTCTAAGTAGGCACACTGCCAAAGAAAATTCATACTATATAATAACCTTGAGAAGAGGGTGCTTTTTAGGGAGCTTTCTGCCATCATGTCATGAGTTCTTTCTACAGTAAGAAAAATAACTTATAAGAGCTAAGGGAGTGAAAATCTTTGAAACCATAGTTTAAAAATCTAAAGTATAGTCCCATTTATTTCCATGTTAAAAGCCATAAAATTATTTCAATAGCAGGGATCTTAAGAAAATGAGGATGGTCTCTAACCCGAAATAATAATAATATGAATGATGCCATTTTTCTTCTCTTTCTACCTCCTGCCCTGAATGAATATCAAAAAATCTATTCTTCTAGAGAATGTATCATTATTCCTACATGTTCTTCCTCTTTTTCTCAGTGAGAGGATATTTTAAGACTTTTTTTAAGACTATTATCTGTCTTAGACTTCCTTCATTATTTCAATTTCTTATTTCAATCTCCATTTCAAAATTTGTTCTTTATTTTACTGCTGCCTCTTCCATGTTTTTTTGACATTGTGTATCTCATTGTTTAATTAAACATATATCTGTCCGGCACTTCACGGGGGGGGGGGGGGGGGGGGGGTTCAGTGGATGAAAGCCAGTCCTAGGGATAGGAGGTCATGGGTTCATATCTGGCTTTAAAAACTTGACAGCTTTGTGACCCTGGACAAGTCACTTAACACCCGTTGCTTAGTTTATACTTCTGCCTTGAAATACCTATTAGTATTTATTCTATAATAAAAGATATGGGAAATAAAGAGATGTTAGAAATATCTGTCTTGTTTAGCTATTCTTAGCCATAGTAGTAGTAGCCATAGAGTAATCTTAACAGGCTCTAAGGACAACATGATGACAAATGGTATCTGCCTTCAGAGAAAGAACCAGTCGAGTCTGAATTCAACCTTAAATATGCTATATTTAATTTTCTTTTGGGGGGGGTTCAATTACACTTTTACAAAATGACTAACATGGAAAACTTTCTAACATTATTGCATTTATAAAATATATATCATATTGCCTGCTGTCTCTGGATGAGGGAAAGAGGGGAGGAAAAGAATTTAGCTCAAAAAAT
Organism: Monodelphis domestica; assembly: GCF_027887165.1. Classification (NCBI taxonomy): domain Eukaryota; kingdom Metazoa; phylum Chordata; class Mammalia; order Didelphimorphia; family Didelphidae; genus Monodelphis; species Monodelphis domestica. The sequence continues at coordinate 51,256 of NW_026605000.1, forward strand.
GTTTTAATAAAAGCTTTAAAAAATTGCTTTACCTGTAATTAAGAAGGGGAAATTCTTTTTTTAATGATAGGAGTGGGGCAACTAAATGGCTCAGTGGATTGAAACTGAGACCTAGAGATAGGAGGTCCTATCTGGGTCATTTCCTATCTACCCTGGGCAAATCAATTCACCCCCATTGCCTAGCCCTTACTCCTGCAATTTCAAAATGAAAAGGAGTTAATAATCTGTCCTAATTTTAGCCTGGCTTTCTCTCTTAAGCAAGAATAAAATTAAATGGTGATATTGTAAAACACTATCAAGAGAAAATGTCTGAGGCCAAGAAGTCTGATAGGGTTAGGATTCACCACTATCTAAATAAGAAAGGAGATGTAATTCATGGATCTAGGAGCAGAGCAGAAAATCACTGTTGCATCTCTAGATGAAGGTAGTTCCTGGGGTAGTAGAGATTCAGACTTCTTTTTACTATTTTGTCCAGTCGGAATCAGGACAATCGGAAGTTTCTGCCCGAAGAGATGACTCTCCCATGGATGTGGACCAGCCATCTCCCAGCACTCAAGATGTGCAGCCTATTATAGGTCAGTATACTCTTTGAAAGTAAAATGTGAGAATATAACATTGGGAACAGCAAAGTACTGGAATAGGCCAGATAAATAGAGGGAAGTAATAATTTCTGTCAATAAGGAGAGCATCAACTAATTATTTATTCACTGCACATTGATTCCTAGGTGCCTTTTCTGTACAAGGCCCTGTGGGACAAAGGAATTTTAAAAATCTATGGTCTTGGTTAAAACAAATTTCTATCTTATTGTGAAGAATGTTTATGCTAAGATCATCTCTTCTGACCAAGCATGGATGATCTTTTTTATCTCAACCTTTTTGCTATTTGGTCATCATTGGGTAATAATTTCAATACAAGTACATTATAAGCACTTCAATTCTTTATTTCCTTTATCTTACCCCTAGGCTCTGAAGGACTACAATCCGGAGAAAAGGAAAAAGAGGAAAGACCTCTAGAGCTTCCATTACTAAGTGAACAATTGAGCCTAGATGAGCTTTGGGATATGCTGGGTGAATGTTTGAAAGAACTAGAAGAATCCCATGACCAGCATGCTGTGTTAGGTGACTATATTAAAACAAATATTTTCTCTAGGTTGTTTTCTATGTTTCTATATCTTCTTATCTATTTTCTTTCCCCTTTTGTCCAGTGCTACAACCTGCTGTTGAGGCCTTTTTTCTGGTACATGCCACAGAACGAGAAAGCAAGCCACCTATAAGAGATACTCGGGAGAGCCAGCTTGCCCACATCAAAGATGAGCCTCCACCACTTTCTCCTGCCCCCTTGACCCCTGCTACTCCTTCATCTCTGGACCCATTCTTCTCCAGGGAGCCTTCATCAATGCATATATCTTCCAGTCTACCCCCTGACACACAGAAGTTCCTTCGATTTGCTGGTAAGGAAAACGCAGTCTACATTCAGACTTTAAACCTTTCTCATATAAAACCATAGGTTGTAATTCAGGTTTGGGAATAGAGTATTATGACTAGGCCTTTAAAAATATTATACAACCCAGAAACTGGAGAGATGTAAAAGCAGACTGAAAAGAATAATTGAGCACTTATTATTAAGGTGAAAAATGAAATTGCAAAAGGAATGATTATGCTATTTTGCCATGTTGCTGTTAGAATTCTAGAATATTGTGAAGCTAAGAGAAGAGGGGAAGTGGGTAAACTTATTGTTGCTAATTCTTCTAGTGATTGAAATGAGGTTACAGAAGTAAAATAAAATGTATGGGAGGTGAGTGATAGATGTATTGATGCAGGAGGCCTCTATTTCTTTGGCCTTCCATCCTAAGCTTTCTTATCTTTTTTTTTTTTTAATTCAAGAAATTGTATTAATTTGATAAGATTTGAAATGAATTTTGGCGTGTACTTAAATCCATTCTTCTCTCTTCTTAGAAACTCATCGAACTGTGTTAAACCAGATTCTACGTCAGTCCACCACCCACCTTTCAGATGGGCCTTTTGCTGTCCTTGTTGACTATATCCGGGTCCTTGATTTTGATGTAAAGCGCAAGTATGTCCCTAAAATTTGAGTAGAAGGAGTAAAGATCAGGGTAGAAAATGTTTTTCCAGAGTGAAAACCAGAAAAACAGCAATTTTCACTGATGACAGAATACAAGATTTAGGAAGAGAATATGCAGGAAACATTATATGTATGTTTTTAGTGCCTACCTAGATTTATCATCCTTCATAAACCATAGAGCTGATTTTAAGAATTTTCAACAATCTTTAAAAGCAAAAAAAGAACTAGTTATTGAGGAAGAAAAAAGTTAGATCATGATTACAAACAGCTATAGAATGTGAACCAGGAGATTTCATTCTTTCATCTTGTCTATTGGTAGGATCTTCATTTTTCCATTTTTCTCAGTTTCATTTTACTTTTACTTTTCCATTTCCCACATCACAGATATTTCCGCCAAGAGCTAGAGCGCCTAGATGAAGGACTCCGAAAGGAAGACATGGCTGTGCATGTCCGTCGTGACCATGTTTTTGAAGACTCTTATCGTGAACTACATCGAAAATCTCCTGAGGAAATGAAGAATCGATTGTAAGAACACCATACAAATAATCTAATTTTCATAGTCAATAAAAATTTTCATAGTGAACACAGAAAGCTTTGCTAGAACTGATTATGTACCCATTGATATTTGGAGATCATACAAAGCGCTAGAGATAAATTTTATGATTCCCTTAATGTTTCAGATCTTTAGCAAGCAAAGTCAGACTCTCATTTTATAAAGGAAAAAAAAACACTTTTAAGATATGAATTGCTGGAATTGTTTATTTTTATGATCTGGCTACCATGTTTGATCATGAATAAGTCACACCTATGAATAGGTTTTATCCCCATTTAAATTCACCCTACTTCTCATTATGTAACCAATCAACTCTCAATATGCCATATCAGACCATAAACTTACATGTTCTTGAAAATAAGAGACAAAAGTCCTTCCAAATTGTTCTGGTATTAACATCCTTTTCCAAATTTTTTTTTACCTCTTTGGGATACAGAGCTACTAATGCTAATACTGGATCAAAGGGTATCCATTGTTTAAAACCCTTTAAGCATAATTTCAAATTGTCCTACAGAATTAATCAGTTTACAATTTCACTGCATTAGTGTAGAGGGTACCCTTAGAGTGATTTTAATTTGCATTTCTCTAATCTAGGATGATTGAGAACATTTTCATGTGATTTGAGATTTGATTTCTTACTCTGAAAACTGCCTATTTATATTTATCAATTGGGGGATGACTTGTAGTCTTATAAATTTGTCTTAGTTCTTCATATATTTGAGATCTTTATTAATGAAATTTGTTCTAGAAATTTCTTCCTAGTTGTTTCCCTCCCTTTTCATCTTGTTTGCATTAGATTTGTTTGTTTTTAAAAAAAAATTGTTATATGGTCAAAATTATTCAGAAAATGTTCATGTGTCCCCCTTTAAATAGTTATAGCCAGGCCTAAAGAAAAAAAGTTCTGGGTTTTAATGGGACCCTCATATATTTCCTAGCTGTGTGACCCTGTGTAAGTTACTTAATACCAGTTGTCTGACCCTTATTCTCCTCTGTCTTAGAATCAAAACAATACTTATTATTGACTTTGAGGTGGAAGGAAAGAATTTTTTTATAATTTTGATTTTTTTTCCAAAGGCTGACTGATGTGTTTAATTTTTTGGAATAGAAAAATAGATATTGTCCTGGTAGAATGCTCTGGGGAGACCTGCATTCTACTGTTTAGTCATTACAAGCCTTAGGTAAATCTCTTAATACCTGAATTTATGGAAAGTCTCATCTGGGGAGCAGCTAGGTGGCTCAATGGATAGAGAGCCAGGCCCACAGATGGAAGGTCCTGGGTTCAAGTCTGGCCTCAGATACTTCCTAGCTGTGTGAACCTATGCAAGTCACTTGACCCCCATTGCCTGACCCTTTTCACTCTTCTGCCTTAGAACAAATACAGATGCTAAAATGGAAGGTAAGGGTTTGTTTTGTTGTTGTTGTTGTTGTTTTTATTTTCTTTTGTTGTTGTTGTTTTTTTAAGAAAAAATGAAAGGAAAGTCTCATCTGTAAAATGAAGGAATTATATTAATAGCTAAAAATTCTATAATCTTAGTAATTCTTTTAATTTAACTTTTAATACTACTCATTTGGGGACCAGTCCCAAATGTTCCATGGTAAGTGTTGTGTGACTAGAATTTCATATTTTGTTTCCCATCTCCTTTTTATAACAGGTATATAGTATTTGAAGGAGAAGAAGGCCAAGATGCTGGAGGACTCCTTCGGGAATGGTACATGATCATCTCAAGGGAGATGTTTAATCCTATGTATGCCTTGTTCCGGACTTCACCAGGTGACAGGGTCACCTATACCATCAACCCTTCATCACATTGTAATCCCAATCATCTTAGTTATTTCAAATTTGTTGGACGAATTGTGGCTAAGGCTGTCTATGACAACCGTCTCCTTGAGTGCTACTTCACTAGATCTTTCTATAAACACATCCTGGGCAAGTCAGTCAGGTATGTTCCAATCCACTACAAAAAAGTTTTCTCTTAATATCAGCCATTTCCTTTTCCACAATTAACAGTGGTTTCCACTTACCTTCAGGTACACAGATATGGAGAGTGAAGACTACCACTTTTACCAAGGCCTAGTTTACTTACTGGAAAATGATGTCTCTTCACTTGGATATGATCTTACTTTCAGTACTGAGGTAATGCTAGGTGGGACTTCTGAGTGACTATAAAAGAAATAATCCCTGGATGTTAATTTCAATTAAGCCATTCTATTTTTTTAAGTAGCATTTTTCATTCCATGGAAATGAAGTTTTTAAGTCAATATTCCTAATTTCATGTTAGACCCTTAGGGCCTGACAGAATAATGTAATTGGCTTCTTGTCTCAAGAAGAAAAAGCAAGAGATTTTGAAATGTCTTTACTATATTTGCTTCTCCAGAGACCATTTGAAATCATTATGACAAAAAAGAAACTAGTTCCACTTGATGTTTTGTTTTAATTCCTTTGATGAGGTGGAGTTGATTGCTTATTTTCAGGTTCAAGAATTTGGAGTCTGTGAGGTTCGAGACCTCAAGCCAAATGGAGCTAATATCCTAGTAACTGAAGAGAACAAAAAGGAATATGTGCATTTGGTGTGCCAAATGAGAATGACAGGTATGTGGAGATTGTGATATAATTATTAGAGGCAGCTTGATGTTACACTGGATCTAGAATCAGAAAAATCAAATCCACCCACATATACTCACCAGCTAACAGTAGGCAAACCCCTGTTTACTTCATTTTCTTTAATGTTAAAATGGGGATACTTAATAGCACCTAATGCATTTGGTTGTTGAAAAAGAGCAAAGAAAAATTGAATGGAGAAAGTGCTGTTATTCTGGTTTAAAAGAAATAGTAGCTATTTCTTTAGCCAAGAGCCTGGGTAGGGGTAGTAAGAGAAGTCTGTTCCATTCTTCCCTACCTTTGACTTTTTTTTTTAACAACTCTATGAATGTATGCTATGTATTGGTTTAAGGCAGAAGAATATTAAGGGCTATCTGAAGGCCAGATTTGAACCTAGGACCTCCTATCCCTAGACCTGACACTCAATCCACTGAGCCACCTGGCTTCCCCCAACATATCTGCCTTTTTATGTCCCAGCTAGAATATAAACTCTTCAGGAAATTTACTCTGCTTCTTTCTGGGTCTCATTTTCTTCCTCTTTGAAATGAAATTGACTTGAGCTTTCTCTTAGTCTTTTTCTAGTAATATTACAGTTTAGCATGAGGTGTATTGAATATACAATATCTGCTCTGTTGGCTAAGAAAATTACAAATTTAGATAAGACAAGAAATCCTACTAGCCTTTGAGAAGATAGAGGGGGAAATGAAAATTTTTTTAGGCAACATTCTATTGCACAGAAATCAAATATATATAAAATAATATGTAGTGGACAAAAACCATATACAAGTTACTTTGTATTATCTAGTACTAATAACCATCAATAAAGTATTGTTGAGGTGAGAAAACAGAATAAAAGGACCCCAAAAGAAAGTGTAATGTCACATATTCATAATAGCAAATTGAGAGATAGACAGTGATGATTATTTTAATGGACAGATAATAAATTCTTTCCTACAGGAGCAATCCGAAAACAATTGGCTGCCTTTTTGGAGGGCTTTTATGAAATTATCCCCAAGCGTCTTATTTCTATCTTTACGGAGCAAGAGCTAGAACTTTTAATCTCGGGACTTCCCACAATAGATATTGATGACCTAAAATCAAACACAGAGTATCACAAGTATCAGTCTAATTCCATCCAGGTAATACTTTTTTTTTAAACCTTTGCTTTCTCTCTTATAATCCATACTATGTGTGATCCCCAGACAGAAAAATGGTAATTGCTAGGCATTGGGTATTAAATTATTTGCCCAGAGTTCACATAGTGAGGATCAGATCAGATTTTAAATCAGGACCTCCTGGATCTCAGTATACTGTGCCATTTACCTGTCCCCAACACCTCTTATTTTTTTAAACCTATTATCCATCCTTATTTTCCAGTACAGCTTTAAAATTCAAATGATGTAGAATATATTTATTAACTGTAAACTAGTATGAGACTGCCATGGATCTGGAACAATCTATCTAATTGCATATCACAATTAAAGAGGTGTGTTTTTTTTTTCAAGAGTATCATCATATCTTTCTCTGGGAATGGGCTGAAACAAGTGTTATAATTATGAGCTATTATGATTTACATATTTTATATAGCTTGCATTTTGAAGGTCTAGATTTGTGTTTTTCTAACCATTATTTTCTCTTATTTCCATCCACCAAAATTCAGTCATCCTAAGACAATAATGGCAAATCTATAACATATGTGCCTAATAACAATGTATTTTTTGTGAGCCCACACCCCATCCTTCACCTACCCAACCAACCCCAGAGTTCATTACTAGAAACGCAAAGGGACATAGGTAGAACTGCTCCCTTCCCCTTCTCCAGTGTCACAAGTGGCAGAGCTACTGGGTCCCTCCTCTCCTGCTCTTCACTTGCACTAAGGACATTTTTTTCCCTTCACCTGTCCCTCTGCCCAGAAGTTCAGTGGAAGTGCTTCCTCCCTCCCCAGTCTGGGGGTAAGGTGGGAGACTCAAATGCAGCAAAGCTGGAAGGAATGCTTAGACCACTCCTCTCCCCCTCTCTACACATGTTGAGACCATTATCTGTGTGTAGCGGAAAGGGACAGCACATGGTCTCTGAAAGGTTTGCTATCCTAGAAGATATTACTGGGGACTGAATCAGGGCACTTTAAAGGAATTTATTGAAATAAACTGCTTTAGTGAAAACTGAATGGAAAAGTTCTTCAAACTCTCTTCTCTCCATTGCTAGAGAACCTCATATTTTGCTTATAATCTGACAAGGAAGATTTTGAAACTATAGAGTTATCCTAGTGAATTACTAATCTAACTCAGTCTTACAGAGTAAGAATTAAGGATTTGAAATCAGAAAAAAGGGGATGTAAATAAACACTAAATTACAAGCATAAGATTCAAAAGTATTGTAGAAAAGTAATAAAAGAATGTAATTCAAGGTTACCCATTCAAAGGCAAATCAGAAACTTGCCAACTCCCAGCCTTTTCCTATTTATCCCCTCCACTGCCTTCCCATCTCTGTTCCTACCTGCATCCTTTAACATTTGGACTTGAATATTTTTCCTTCTAGATACAGTGGTTCTGGAGAGCTCTTCGCTCTTTTGATCAAGCAGATCGAGCCAAATTCCTCCAGTTTGTTACAGGCACTTCCAAGGTGCCTCTTCAGGGCTTTGCAGCACTTGAAGGAATGAATGGTATTCAGAAATTCCAGATTCACCGTGATGACAGATCTACAGACCGCTTACCTTCAGCTCATACTTGGTAAGAAACCATGGATGATGTAAGAGAATTGTTGATGTGGGAGCTCTATTCAGCTACTCCGAATTCAGACTTTTCATTTATGTGTCCATCTCTTTTTTCTAGTTTTAATCAGCTGGACCTCCCTGCTTATGAGAGCTATGAGAAGTTACGCCATATGCTGCTGTTGGCTATACAGGAGTGCTCAGAGGGCTTCGGACTGGCATAATCATAAAAGCTGTGCAGCACCCTTCCCCACTGTTGCTATTTTTTCTACTCTTAGTCTTGGGGAAGGAAAGAAGAAAGGGATGGATTTTACAAAAAAAAAAAGGAAAAAAAACACTTTACATACACACACACACTTTGCACACACACACTTTGCACACACACACTTTACACACACACACTTTACACACACACTTTACAGACACTTTTCCCAAAGCACAAAAAGACCACAGAAGAAGCGTAACCAATAAATTAATTAAATCAAACTAAATGTGTGTGTATCATCCCTGCTTTTCAGCCCTTTATTTTCCCATATATGCCAACCTCCTCAATCCCATGAGAAAAGGAGAATTGGGCTTTTCAATGAAAGAAGAATAATTTGTAATGTATAAGAGAAAGTGTGAAGTAGATCTGTGACCATAACCCTAAATTAATTTGTGTATATACACTTAGGTATTCTATACACAAAATTTTGCTGCTTGCAGAATTGAATTTGTTCATGGAATATTCATTTAGTGAAATGGAAAATTAGCTTTAGTGGTCTGGAAATGAAGTGAAATGGAAGATTGCAAATTTACAAGTTTTTTCCTTTCCCTTTGTCCCCAGGTTTTAATTTGAGACTACTATTTTTTTAACTTTTTTTGTTTGTTTGTTTTTAGAACCAAAAGAAAGATAACTTAAGACATTGAATAGAGTCAGAGTCACTTTACCCTTTTTACATGCTCACAGTGTCCTTGGGATAAGAGAATCTTTCATCACATAGTTTAAAGGATCTAACAATAGAGGGTTTGACTACTCTAAAGGGAAAAAAACATCTTGAAAAGAACTGAACAATGAATTGAACCAAATGGATGTGAGTTTTTGGAAAATAAGATGAAAAGTGTCTCTAAATGCTAAAAGAAGAAAAAACTACTAAATTAGGATTATTGAAAGTATTTTTCATATTACTTTATCTTTTATTCATTTAAAATTCTGGATTTTCCCCTAAGATTAGAGAGAAAGTTCTTATTGAATTGATTTTGCATTACAATTTCTCCCAAAAAAAAAATTTCAGCCTCTTTTTGTCACTGTCACGACCTCCCAAGCCTGTTTTCCAGCCACATAATTGATATAACTTATAAATATCATTCTTCATATTCTATCCCTTTTACATATTTTAAAGTCTTGCTTGGTGATCTTTCCATCAATATTAGTGTCTTTGGAAAATAAACATTTTTGGATTGACTTGGTGAAGAGTAAAAAAACATGACTTTAAAATGGTGGTTTGGACTTGTACAAGAATATTCATAGCTGCACTCTTTGTGGTGGCCAAAAATTGGAAAATGAGGGGATGCCCATCAATTGGGGAATGGCTGAACAAATTGTGGTATATGTTGGTGATGGAATACTATTGTGCTCAAAGGAGTAATAAAGTAGAGGAATTCCATGGAGACTGGAACGACCTCCAGGAAGTGATGCAGAGCGAGAGGAGCAGAACCAGGAGAACATTGTACACAGAGAGTAATACACTGTGGTATAATCGAACGTAATGGACTTCTCCATTAGTGGCGGTGTAATGTCCCTGAACAACTTGCAGGGATCTAAAAAAAAATACTACCCGCAAGCAGAAGATAAATGGTGGGAGTAAAAATACCGATGAAAAGCAACTGTTTGACTACAGGGGTGGAGGGGATATGACTGAGGAGAGACTTTAAATGAACACTATAATGCAAATACCAACAACATGGAAATGAGTTTGAATCAAGAACACATATGATACCCAGTGGAATTGTGCATCGGCTATGGGAGTGGTGGTGGGAGAGGGGGGAGGGAAGAAAAGGAAATTATCTTTGTTTCCAATGAATAATGTTTGGAAATGACCAAATAAAAATTTAAAAAGATAAAATAAAAATAATAAAATGGTGGTTTGGGGTTCAGATTTGACCTCAAATACTTCTTGGCTATACAACTGGGCAAGTCACTTAACCCCATTTATCTGTTATACTTTTTTGCCTTATGTCAATTCTCAGAAAGTAAATTTTTTGTTTTGTATTTATAAAAAACAAAATTTTCATGGGAATTGCCATTTGTGCTTGAAAATTAGCCAACTTTTCTTAAACAACTACAGAATTTTGTTCTTTATGACTAATATATCTGTATGTTTAAGATCTATTTTTTTCTAAATGTGTCTGTTATTTTCATTTATGTGGTTATCTTTTGTTGGTCTTTTCCCAAAAAACTATATATTACTTCTCTTCAATACGTACAATTTTGTGCTAAGCAATTCATGTTTTTTAACCAAAGGAGGTTGGTACTCATCTCCATTTTAGAGATGAGAAAATTAAGGTAAACAGAGATTTCAATTCATGCCACAAAAGTATTGCCAATCTATTGTGCCTTACATTTTATCCAGTTTCTTTTTAAATAAGGTATACACTTTGAGAACCATATTCTTATATTTCATTCCATGTCAGGAAATTCAGAAATCTCTACTTCATTAGAAACATAGAGGCTCAGGGCAATTACCTAGTTCAGTGGATTGAGAGCCAGACTTAGAGATGAGGTCCTAAATTCAAATGTGACCTGGGACACTTCCCAACTGTGTGACCCTAGGCAAGTCAATTAACCTCCATTGCCTAGCTCTTACCACTCTTCTGCCTTGCAATCCATCATATTGATTCTAAGACAGAAGAAAAGGGTTATTTTTAAAAAGGGTGGGAAACCAGGCTACTTTAGATCTTTTCCCTCAATTTAATGGTTGGGAGTTGTATTCTAATGTTTTCTTCCTTCTAGTCCTAAAGATTTATAGCCTTTTTTCTAATCCACTTGAAACCTATTTGTGTTCTTGCTCTATACTTGTTCATTGGAATGTCCCCTTTCATTCTTACTGTATGCACTGCTTCCTGCCTACAAAATGTAGAGGACTCACTCCATGCTTTTTTTTTTTAAAGTACCATTTGATGTTTCTACTTCATATCTTATGTCTTACTTTGAAAAAGTTTTAGCTTGAGAGTGTGAGAAAAGACAGGAAAAAAAATAGGACTAGAACAATAAAACATGAATATATTTCTGTGGTATTGAATAAAGGCAACTTTAATAAATAAATAGAAGCTATGTTGTTTATATGTGAGAATATAACTTTTCTAACTAATGCAGATGGTCTTTTTGTTGGAATTATATTGGGGGTGGAGTTTCTCTGCTAGGCATCTGTCAAGAAACCATTTCTCAGAAGGGAGAAGAACATGAAGATAAAGTGACTACCCTAAAAAGGGCATTAAAATATCTCTTCCCTCACTAATGTTTATCAAAAAAAATTTAACTGATGCTCTTTCACATTTTCTATTCCAAGTATTGAGTTAAAACTGTAGAAATAAAAGTTTGAAGTTATTACAAATGTAACCAATAATGTTTACATTATTTAAAAAACAGTTTCTGAATTTGAAAATACTTTCCTGGAAATGAAATGTGTTTAAAGTTAACATACATGAAGTTTAATTATATGTATGTGTGTGTATATATATATATATATAAATGAAAGCAAAGCTCATCATTCCCATTTCCCTTTGACTTCTTTCTCATTTTTGACTCTCAGGAGTAGACTAAAAAGGAATATACAATGATTAAAGGACTCTACATTTGTTAAAAGTACAATATAGTAGTAAGGGTACTTTGGTCAAATAAGGAGAAAAAGGAAAGAACAAGCAAACTAAAGAAAGGAATAAGGAGCAAGAGGAATTGATTGAGCAAACAGTTTGAAAGGACATCATGAAGGAAGAGTTTAAAGAACACTATTGGGACTGATTGATAAGTCAACACGCCTGTATTAGAAACTGAAGTAAAAGGTACTAGTGAAAGCAGAAACAATACTCAAGGAGCTTACATTGTAATAGAATATGAGAAAAAAATGTAGAAAGGGAGGAAAGTTGAAGGAACCTGGGCATGCAGAGAAAGCTGGAGAGAACAAAGTAAACAGGTTTGGAGCTTTCAAAATTTTGTTTTATGTTTAAATTGTACTTATTTCAGTCTAGGTGGCACAATGCACAGGTTGCCAGGCTTGGAGTCGGGAAGACTTACTCTTCCTTATTTAAATAAAGTCAATTAATTCTGTTTGTCTCATTTTCTTCATATGCAAAAATGACTCCAGTATCTTTCACACACTCAAAATGCCAATGATTTCATGAAGAGTTGGATATATCTCCAAATCCTTTTAAAAAAGGCTGAGCAATGCATACATTAGTTGATAAAAATGATAATCTAAGTGAAATAAATATTTACAAAAATTTAAATTGCCAAGATTAGCAAAATAGAAAGTAAAATATTTAAATAAGCCTTTCAAAGATAAATTGTGACAATTCATAAATGAATCAAAATTAAATAAAATTTAGCAAAATCACACTATATCCTGGATAAATTTATATCCAAAATAAAGGGTGTGGGAATTAGGAAAATACTCATAATTAATATTAAGAGTAAATAACAAAATCATTCTCGCTATATACAGAATTTGACACAGCATTCCTGTTTAGAAAAAGAAAATTATTCCTATTTCTATTCAATATTCTAAAAATTCAATCACAATATAAGTGACTTTATGAAGAAATGACTACTACCCAAATTAATTTACTCACCAGTGTTATGCTGACCAAACTACCAAAGAATGCTTTGTAGATTAAGAAAAATTAATAGAATTCATCTGCTAGGACAAAAAAAATAGAGGATATAAGAATCGATGAAAAACTAAAGAGGAAGATGGAGTTAGAAAGTCTAGGAGTACTAAATTTCCAAACTATGATGCAAAATTGTAATGATAAAAACAATTTGAGGATATAGGGCAGAGAGGGATTAAGAAATGGCTAGCTAGGTGGCTCTAAGATAAAAGAGCCAAGCCTAAATTTAGGAGATCCCATGTTCTAATGTGACCTCTGATTCTTTCTAGCCTATGACTCTATACAAGTTATTTGAGCCTCCAAAGTGCCTGGCCTTATAGCTTTTCTGCTTGAGACTAGATATTTGTTATCAATTCTAAAATAGATTATTACTAGAATAAATTAGTTATATAATATATAGAAGTAAACTATCACAATCACCTAATCCAAAAGTATCAAATATTGGAATAAGTACTCACTGTTCAATGAAAACTGTGGATAAGGGTGCAAAGTATTCTTGACAGAAAATAAACACCAAATGAGTACCCAATTTAGACCAAAAGGGTAGCATCTTTAGCAAATTAGAGGAACCAATGAGAAATTACTTGACATTTGTATTGGAGTGGGGTGTGGGTGGGGTTATTGAGAACAAAAAGACTGAAAAAGATTCAGGAGAAATAGATTATTTTGACTACATTAATTCCCCACTCCCAGAGCCAACAAGCAATTCCACGGGGTTGTACAGATGACTACACAAATCTTTTAAAAGTTATTGCTAAAAATTAGAAAGCAGGAAATTGGAGGGAAACATGAGAAGTGGTGCAAAATATTTCCACAAAACAAGAGGTAGTGTGGTCCTTTTTTTAAATAAAATGTTTCTACAAAGTGATAATGCTTCTGTTTCAATTTCATAATGTAAAATGTGAGCGATAGCGCCTATGTCTTAAGATTTCTCTAAAGATCAAAAGAGATATTTGTAAAATGTGCCTAGGCACAGTTCCCGGCATAGAATAATAGATGCTTAATAAATAAAAGTCAAAGACCGGATTCTGCAGATCTTGTCTCACAAAACGAAACCAAAACTTTTTTTTTCTATTGAGGGAATAATTTAATTTTAGGTTTTAAGATATGCAACTAATGATGAAAATAAATTGTTTTCATATTTTTAGGAAATAATTTACAATAAAGTTTAAAAATAAAAATCCTAAACTAATGTATTAACTATTTATTTGTTTTAAAGGTTCAAATTTAAGTTTAAGTGATAAATAAAATAAGGTATTAGCCAATGGTGAAGAGGGGAGTATATAATTGGTTAGGGGGTTCTTTAGGGGGTGGGGTCAAATTCATTATATGTAGTATTTCCTGGATGTAGGAAAAAGTAAAAGAATAGTAAGGGATTTGTTCGTTGTTTTTTAGTTGTTGTTTGTTGTTTGTATGTTTCCTGGTTTTGGTGGCACTGAGGGGCAAAGCCTTCGCTATGTATAATTTTCTGGAAATAAAAAGCTCTTTTGTGGAAGAGGATTTGAGGGTCAGTGAGTCTGTGAAAAATAACTGGGACAATAGATCAGGCAGTATAAGTCGGGTGAAACGGCCTATGAATGCTTTTATGGTGTGGTCAAGGAGTCAACGGCGTAAAGTGGCTCAGGAGAACCCAAAAATGCACAATTCGGAAATCAGCAAGCTACTTGGAGCATCCTGGAAACTGCTGACAGACAACGAGAAGCAACCGTTCATTGATGAAGCCAAGCGGTTGCGCGCCAAACACAGAGAAGAGCATCCAGATTATAAATATCAACCTCGTCGAAAGACAAAATCTTTTATGAAAAATAGACAGAGGTGTTATCCAAAGGACCGCTGTACATATGGGACAAGTTCATTGACACAAGAGCAAGACACACAAAAAGATCTCTACTCAACTACCCCTCAAAGCTATGAAAGTAACGCTTTGATTTCAGAAATCTCCACCTTCAATTATGCACAAGACCCCTGTACCACGCACTTCGGTAACTGGATTAATGTGATGAACCTTCCACCGGAACAAGAAAACCCAGAAATGTGGCCGCTGCAAAATTCCGGGACTGTGGTAAATAATATTGAACACCTAACTTACATATGAATCTCACAAATAGTGAGAATTTCATGCCTGGAAAACCCAGAAACCCTTTAATTTGTGACTCTTGCTTTGATTTAAACATTTTATACTTTCCCAATTTTTTTCGAAATGATGCAAACAGACCACTCTAATGTTTAATATTTACTAAGTGCCTCCTTCTTATACTTATACCCAAAATTGTATCTTTTTTCTTTAAAAATACACATAATGCAAATAAATGTTTTTAAAAGAATTTCCACACTATTTCTTACTTTATCTGATGTTTTATTCATTTAATATGCAAAGCACTAAGTGCACCACCTTTAAAGCTAATCTTCTCTATTACATACTCAAAATAATATAATTTATTTGTATAATTAGTAAGACACTTAAAGATTGATTACATACAAAATTTATTATTAACTATGAAAATCTCCTAAAGCCACTTCTGCCCTCTTTACAAAATAAAATATAGTTAATTTAACATTATTACATATATCACATGAAATGTTTTTCTCTTTGAGAACAGAACAACTTGCCATAATCAAAATTTAAAACTATCAGGAAATTATAGGAAAAAATTAGAATAAGTGGTTTAATAATCCTGATTTTTACATTTTATGGCAAAATTCACCTTCTGTTAAGATAAAGAGCTAGTGCCTTACAACCTTGAGATGGGTTATGACCTCCAGACTCCTACTCCCACTAAAGGAGAAAATCCCAAGTCATTTATCCCTCCCTATTCCACATAAAGGAAACCTTGAAACACAAAAAAACATCTGCTAAGTGAAGGTCAAAATGGGCTATTTTCGTGAAGTAAAATTGTAGCTATCTTTAAACCTGGGAAACATGCAGTTTCAATCTCTATACTAATATCTATAAAGTAGATTATATAGTGACATGATACCTTATCAATTGCAATAAGATTTAATAATTGATTTGTTACTTTGCAATATTCATTATCTAAAACTGTAAAGAAACTACCTATTTAAAATATAGATTTTTATGACTTTCTAATGAAGGTTGAAATTTTATCTCCTTCAGCTGTTTCATATAAAGCAGAATGTGTAGAATAATCAAAAATCATCTATAATATATAATATGTTCTAAATTATAAGGAAAGTTAACAATGATGTCCACTTGCACAGGGAATAATGTTGTGAAAAATTGCAACATCTGTAACTTTGTGATATACAGCAATTAAATTCACTGGTATTTTATTATTCTTGTAAAAGAAGATGCAAGCAAGAGAAAGAATTTGCTGTTAAAATCTAAAAAGAATGAGTAAAAAGGTCTTTGAAATATAAAATTTAATAGGCATAAATAATAATTGACATGCAAATCTGATAACAAAGCTTAAACAATCACATGGTTATATTTCACATAGAGAAAACAGTTTGGGTCTGCCATAGTTGGCATGCCCTTGCCATTGTGACTCAGTTTTTAATTTCTCTTGTCCCTTCTTAAAACTACAGACCACTAAGCATCACCTGCAAGTTCACTTGATGTTTGGATTGGAGTAATCAGTTCTTGGGGGCCAAATATTCTGTCTGAAACAAATTAGAAGCCCTAAAAATGCTCATTGGTACCATGAATTGGTACCATGACCTA
Source organism: Monodelphis domestica (assembly GCF_027887165.1). Taxonomy (NCBI): domain Eukaryota; kingdom Metazoa; phylum Chordata; class Mammalia; order Didelphimorphia; family Didelphidae; genus Monodelphis; species Monodelphis domestica. The sequence continues at coordinate 67,749 of NW_026605000.1, forward strand.
GAACAGGTAATGACTTCGTTCACTACCCCCACTTCTTAAAAATCCCTTCCCCATACACTCTCAAAGTCAGGAATTCAACTTCTGCAAAAATTCTGAGTCCAGGGTTGAAAATCCCTGTGAAAGTCTGATTTAGGTAAATATTATTAATAGTATGGGCAAATTAAAACAATTCTACATTGAATTATTTTGTATTATATGGAGCTATTATTGTACAAAGAAAGGAGGAATTTTTATTCCTTAATTTTCATACATTTTTTAAAGCTAAAGTCTGAAGATGATTTTGGATTACATTTATATTTTCAATTGATCTAAAGGGAGGTTTTAAACATATTTCAATTGCCAGCTTTTATACTTAGGCTGATCATTTGAAGCATACTCAGTATTATTAATTCTGGGATCTCCATTTTATATCTGCTAATAAGTAATAGTATTCATTACAATAGTTGGTTCAGCATATTGAGGTCTCTGTGTTTTATTTTAATATTTGATGTAGCATAACAAGGTGGCAAGAGAACTATTGTAGATTTTATAATAATTGTTCCAATGACTTATTGGCAAAGAAAATAATGCAGAATTCTCTGTGGTATAAAGATTTTTTTTTTGCTTTTGTTCATTGTCACATAGATGATGATGGATGGATTTCAGCAAAACTGGTTAAATTGTATGCAACTTTTGGAGAATTTAATGAACTAAGAATTTAAAATGGTATTTCTAAAAGGTTTTCAGAAATAATTTTTATTAACTAGTGGTTTCTGAATGGATTTTTAAAATATTTATATCATAAAGAATAATGTACTAAAGGTAGAGAAACAAAGAAAAGAAATGTTCCTACCAAGCTTTTTCTATGAAGCAAGAATGCAAAACGAGCTCCTGCAAAATTCTTCAGTTTAGGGGGCAGCTGGATAGCTCAGTGGATGGAGAGCCAGACCTAGAGATGGGAGGTCTTGGGTTCAAATGTGACCTCAGACCATTCCCAGCTGTGTGACCCTGGACAAGTCACTTGACCCCCATGGCCTAGCCCTTACTGCTCTTCTGTCTTGGAGCCAATATACAGTATTAATTTCAAGATGTAAAGTGAGGTTTACAAAAATATCTCTTCAGTTTAATTTACTTCCAAAAGAACAATCTAGATTTCTTAGTACTATTCTAGACCCAGATAAGTTTTACTTTGTTTAAAAATATATTTGCCAAGGTTGAAAGATTTGCTACATCTTTAAAAATTGTGACAGTAGACAACTATCATTTCAGTCTGGAAAGCTGAAGGTCCCAAGTTTGATAATCAGTAGGAGGGTGTCAAATACTGGGAGAGGCTTCTGGAAACTAGAAGGGTCACTTGGATTCAGCTTGGATTTAACTCCCATCTGAAATGGATAGTTAAGCCTAAAATTCCCCTCAGGGTGAATTCTCACAGAAACAAACTCAAACCTGAGGGTCTCCAACCTACAAATTAGTCCTGAAACCTGGGGTTCACCAGATCTCACTAGGCCACAAGTTTCGGGTTCCTAGATTCCATGTTGACACATCTAATACCAAGTAAAATTCTAATTGAATGTTTGATTACAAAAATCCTCAAATCATATTTTTTTTAAACTGCATGAAAATTTCAGCTTCAAAACAATATTGAAAGTCAAATTTAAAAGTCTCAAAATTAAAATTAACTCCAACAAATTCTCAAGATTAAAATGCTTCTAACTTTCCTTAATTTTAAAACCTCTCTCTTTCTCTCTCTCTCACACACACACCTTTGGGGAGCTTGAGACTAGGGATTTTAAGCTTTTTTCATTCAATTTTAATTACTTTGTAACTTTAACCAGGCTTAAATGGTTTAAGATTTTTTTTTACACTCCTCTTTTAATCCCCTTAACTCTAGTAAGAAATAATGTTGCATCTAAGTCCTAGCTAAAGCAAAAACCTGTAGATAACTTGTGAAAATAATTCTTTTGTTGTGGCAGTATGACAGGATCTCTTGATTTAACTGAGTTCTAACCTTACTAAATTATTTTTAATTCCCTGAGTATCTATTAATTATCAATAGGGACTACATTTACCATAGAACTTAGGCCTATTCTATAGGTAATTTCATTAACCTTCATAACCACGAAGATTTCCTTCTTATTTTCTTGTTTCCTGGTGTCAACATGGAAATCTAGAGATCCCAAGTTTACTTAGTTTGAGGGTAGAAACTCCAGGTTTTGACCTTGTCACAGGAGAGGTTTCCCCCTGAGGGAAGGTCCCATTTCACCAGACAAGAGACATCCACTTCAGGTGGGAGACAGACTCCATCCGAAGTCAAGTAGCTCTTTTGTCTCCAGAAGCCTTTCCCAGTATATCACACCCTAATTGAGGATCAAACTCTGGACCTTGAGCTTGCAAGACTGATACTCTCTACCTACTGCACCAAAGCTGAAGTGGATGTCTCTTGTCTGGTGATGTGGGACCTTCCCTCAGGGGGAAACCTCTCCTGTGACAAGGTCAAAACCTGGGGTTTATACGTTTAAACTGGGGATTTCTATATTTCCATGTTGACAGAAGCAAACACTTATTAATGTTTTCCTGGGTGGACACCTGAGGAGAATTCGAGACTGAAGAAAAATGTGTGAAGGGGATAGAGAGAGAAAGAGAACATAAGAAAGGAAGCAAGACTCACAAAGAGTTGAACAACATGGGCTCCAGCATACTTCTCTGTTGAAGGTGTTAGAGAGTGAGTTACATGTGTTCCCAATCTTTTATTAGAGAAATCAGGAATGTGGGGTGGGAGGTAGCTAATGAACATGTGAAATGGTATAAGGTTTAACATTGGCTCAGTTGATCACCATGTAATCATAAATGAAGAGGTTAATCAAACATTTCAATTGGTATGGAATGTATTCTAACATGGAAGTAATTAAAACACTGTGGTAGCTAATGTCCTTCCTCAGGAATTCTTTTGTCCTTTGGATTGAAGATTCAGCAATACAATAATCAATAAGTAACAAGACCATGACTATGGCACATGAACACATAAGATACAATATCAATACGCCAATCATACTTTCAATATGCTAATATACCTGGTATGCTACAGTCTCTTCCTGTCATTCTATTTAACTTCATCATCTTAAATTTCCATGGATTCAATCATCATCTCTAAAGGGTGATTTTAAAATATATCTGGTCCTAACATATTTTTTGAGTTGTAATCTCAAGCCTCAAAGTATCTTTAAGATATCTCAAAATTATTGATGTTCATTAAACCTCTTAAATATATGTAAAACATCTTTTTACCAGAATTTTGAAATTTCTCTACTACTGTTAAGGACACCACAATCTTCCTACTCACTTATTATCCTAAATCTTTATCTTATTTATCTAACATATTGTCAAAACTCATTGGTTCTACCTGTACAATATGTCTTATAAATATGCTCTTTTCACTCCTTAGATACAGTCACAGATGTGGCACAGACTCTTCATCATCTCATTTCTTGACTATTTCAAGTTAGTCTCCCTTTCTCAAATTTTTCTTGACTTTAGTCCATTACTTTATTTTTCAATGGATCTCTCCAAACTGGTTTTTACTATATTTCCCTAACCTTTTCAATATATTACAGTGAGTCCCAATATCAAGTTTATAATTAAAAAAATCACCATTAACTATTCTGCCTTTCCAAATACACACCTTTCTAATCTTTTTACTACTTAGATTTACCTTTCCCAATAAACTTTTACTGGGCCTGCTGATTGTAGAGTGAGACAATCAATTTCGTTGCTCATAGCATTTTAACTAGTTTCCCCCCATACTTGTACTTTTTTGAAAATATATTTTTCTGGCTGCCCTGAATTCCTTAAAAATATTCACTAAATCCAACCTTCTTGACATGGGCATTGTACCCCTAGAAACTCAGGCAAACTATTATCAGGGAAACTCCCTTGCTCCCTTTACATCCTCCTGACTCTGGAGCCTAAAAACATCCAATGAACCACCCCCCCACCCCCCCAGGGTCCTGAGATGTTTATCCTCCTTGATCATCCTTTAGATTTAAGATGGACAAAAAGAGGCACCTCCAGAATACACCTAGATCCTATCAGGCTACATCTTAGACATCTGTTTGTTCCCTAAAACTAAGGAATCTTTATGTCCCCAGCCAGATGATCACCGCACCTCTCTAAATGCCTGGGTGACTAATACTAAAAAGTATAAAATCCCCAGAACTGATGTCGTCTGGGGGAACAGCCTTTCCATTCATGCTGTCCTCCCAAGGAACTGCTCCCCATCTTGCTGTTCCACCTTGTTATCCTCCTGGCCACTCTCAGCATTACTTCCTAAACTAATAAATTTCTCTTTTTGTTTTTAAGCTAAGTTTGGGAGTCTTGTATGCTTTCGAAAGGTATCCTTCCCGAACCCCAGGGGTGCACATCTGTACCCCTTAACATTCTAATTTTTTTAAAAACAGGGATGAATTCAAATCTGTCTGGGCCATAGAATCTCTGGATTGAGTTGTTATGCTTTGATGATCCTAAAAAGGCTGAATTCTATTATGCTGGAAATAACAAAATAGGTTTCTTTTGTAACAGAGGCCTTTTTCTGTGGGGGTTGAGCAAAGAGGAATAAAAAATATTTGTAGATTGAAAAAACTTATTTAAAATTTTAAATTAATATGTATTTCCAAAATAATCAATAGCAATTTACAAAAATTTTTTTGGTTCATTTCACAGTAATTTTGTTCAGTTTGGGACGAGAATTTTTTTGTGTGTGAATAATTAATATCTTGATTTCAGGAAGCATGTACTTTTCAAAAATCCGTTGTTTCTGCTTAGAATCAATACCTTGGTGTCTTGGTTACTAGGCAGACGAAAAGTTAAGGACCAGGCTTTTGGAGGCTTAATGACTTGGGTCACACACCTAGGTAGTAATGTAGTAAACCAAGTCTTCGCGTTTCTAAAACTGGGTTTTTATCAAATGTGCGGCATAGCTACCCCCAGCATATACTTTTTATTTAGATTAGGAACGTTGTGTTCAACGTAGGCAAGTTACTTAACAAAATTTGCCAAGCCTTTGCCCTTCTGCACTAGACTCGTTATGTAAGGTAAAATTTGTTTTAAATGTAGAATAGAGGATAGTGTAGAATAGTGGATAGAGGGTACTTTTAGGGTTTTGGAAGATTTCGTAAATTTTCAGGTGTTTTGGTCCTGGTATTAAATCGCGTTTGATATAAAAGCATGTTGGTCCTCTTATGAGAGAGTAAAGTTTTAGATGAATGTAGTCAATGAAATATCTTAGTGTTTGTGGAAAATATAAGCATGCAACATGAATAAATAATAAATTATTAAAATACTTATAGTCTCCAGCACATTAAGGTGCTTTTTGTAATTAAGATGGCGACTCCCAACTGACTATGATTTGTACGTCAAGTAAAGTTTTAAATAAATATTTAAGAATAAAAAATAAAGTGAAAAGACTTTTAAATGATTTGGAGAAGGCTACAGAGATGTGTATCCTCATTGTTTATATTTGTCCGCCAATCAAAATATTAAAACGTTGGACAAGAAAAATTTTAAAGCAGTACGGAAACTTTCACAATATGGCGACCCCCATCAACTCTGGGGCGGAAGGGGAAATGCGAAAGACGTTAAGGGTACGTATAACTATTTCCGGCGGAGGATCCTCTGAGGAAAAGAGAACCGGTAGAAGATGGCGCTGTCCACTGCTATTTTCTTAAGGTTTTGAAAAGGAACGCCAGGATAGTTTTATTTTCTTCTCAGAATATTTGAAATTTGAAAACATTTGTGGAATTGAACGTACAATCTAATTATATGGTAAGGAATATTAAACAACTGAAAGAAGTACCTGAAATGGCGGCCCCGAAGCCGCCCCAACAAACTGTAAGGTTTTTATTTTTGTGAGGAAAGTGAAAACGAAGGGGAGTTAAAGCTATAAAATGTGATAATTTGATATGAAATATATCGGTTGGTTTCTTTCAGTGCCGTTCTCATGGCCTCGGTTCCTGTCTTAGTGCAGCCAGCGACTCCTTCAACACTGCTGCAGCCGCGCTGGAAACGTGTAGTGGGGTGGTCTGGTCCAGTGCCTAGACCTCGACACGGTCATCGTGCTGTTTCAATTAAAGAACTTATAGTAGTTTTTGGTGGTGGCAATGAGGGCATAGTGGATGAATTGCACGTATATAACACATGTAAGTAAAATCTTTCCCCGTATTTACTATTAAAATATTTTGTGTTTTTTTTCCCGCCCTTTCTGTACAACCACAGCTATTACACGAATCAGGGATAAAACAAAAATATGACTGGCAAATACACTTTCAAATATTTTAGTTTCTATAACCTTTTCCACTTATAAGAATATTATCAAGCTTTTCTTTTAAATTTAAATTTAAAACTTTAGCTACTTAAGTAAAAAATTAAAAAAAAATCATAAACAAAAAGTTTATTAAACCAAACTAACATTTTTTTCTTTTTAAATTCCCAAAATAAAAATGTAAAGTTTATTCTTACTTTGGGGGAAAAATACTCATTTTGTCTAATTTTGCACCATTTAATGGCTCTATGCGGGACAAATGAACTAGACACGATTTGCCATTTGTTCTGGAAATCTTAAAAGCTAGGTATTTTGGCTTTTCCAATAAATTTAATTTGTGTATATTAGATAAATCTTCAATAAATTTTAATACTTTTTTCCTCCCCCAAATTTGTTAAACTTTCTCCTCCACCAAAAAAGTTGTCTGCCATCTACTTTGAAGTAAAAAACTTCTTGTTATACAGTAATAACTTGGGGGCAGCTGGGTACCTCAGTGGTTTGAGAGCCAGGTCCTAGGTTCAAATGTGACCTCACACTTTCGAGCTGTGTGACCCTCAACAAGTTACTAACTTATGGTCTAGACCTTACCACTTTTCTACCTTTTTTAATGAAATATTTTTTAAAAATGTAACTGTTGAAAAGCAACACTTTACCTGCCCATTTAAAGAATTTCTTAAGATATTCCCCCATATCTTGTTACATTTACACTATTTAAAAATCTACCAAAGTACCTAAAAGAAAAATTGTATTTCTAGATGATTACTAGCAGTAAATAGGTATTCTTATTTGCCATTTAATATACTACAGATATTAAACCCCCTTGCCCATCCAAAGATTTAAATTTAAATTTAAAACTTTAAGAAATGAAAATAAACAATTCTGCAAAAGTAAGTCATCAAAAAAAAATCTTAACAGATTCCAAATTGTAATTTAAGTCCTTAGAACCAAGCTTCTATATCTTTCCTAAAAAGAGAAATATTTTGGATTTCCTTACATCCAAAAGCTTATCTTCCTCTGTCCAAAATACATTAATAATTAAGAAAAAGAAAACTTTAAAAATCACTTGCTTTTTATTAGTAAAATGAGAATTTTTTTAACAATTTGAACTTAAAAGAAAAAAATTAAAATGACTAAAAAGGAAAAAATTAAGCAAAGTTCTGTACTCTTTAAAGATTACAACTTATAAATAGTAAAAATTTGTTGAAATTATACTTTTTTCAAAATTAGTTTAAATAAACTATTATATATGATGTAATATAGTTTGATATATATTAATAGGAAAACAAGAAAATTTCCAAAGTCAAATAATCCAAATACAAATCGCATTAAGTAGTAAAACATTTTAACTTAAGACTAAAAATTTCAATTTAACTTGAACAAAATATTGAAAATAGGTCTTTAAACATCTCTGACTATCTACTAATATACCACTTTATAAATAAAAATTGATTTTGTAAGAATTAGTTAAGTACTCAAGGGCAAGTATCCTTTTGAAATTGCAATATGCCTATTTTTGTGTACATGTATTTTGAAATTAAAACCACATTGTGTGACTTCTCCCTGTACAAATTTAGTCACCATGATATAAATTTCTTAACCCTAAGATTCCTAGAAATCTATAGGAAAAGCATGTTGAGAGGGCAAAATATACTTACAATAGTTAGCATTTTGAGATCTCTGCAACATAATAAATATTTATCTAATATTTGATAGGATTAAATTGACCTTTTTTTTTTTTAGCTTGATCATATCCAAGATTGTATTTCTTACTGTGCATACTGATTTCATTACTTCTCTATTATGTGCTAGAAACCCTAGAATTATGGTTGGTTATTGCAATGAAGGATTTCTCAAGAATTTAAAAGTTGGATTTCTTAGAATAATATTGTAATTGTATAAATTGTAATTCTGCTTTTGCTAACCTCACATAAAATTGTGAATTGAGGTTTTTTGCAAATTTTTCATTGGCCCCTTAGTCATATCTTAATTGATGAAAACCTTCAGATTCTATAGACATGTAAATTTTGAACACATGGATCCTTTTTTCTTTCTTTGATATCAATATGATAGATATGTAAATGTTCCTAGTAGTTAAGGGATATTAAGTCATAGGGTATATACAGTCTGAATGACAAAGTTCCTAGGAAGTTGAAATGGAATTATTTCACAAAAGTTCGTTCCTAATAAAGTATTTATGTGGTCCTTTTTTCCAAAAAGTTGTCTCTCCTCCCCACCCCTCAAGGGCAGCAAAATAATACTGTGAATAAGGCAGAGACCTAGAGTAATTTTATCATCTTTCCCAATATATTAATTGTCAGGAGAAATTTTAGAATTATTGTGCTTGTAATTTATATAATTATTAATATTTCAAGCATTTTTAATATTATTGGTAGGTAGGCTTTTAAGTGTGTCTTTTGATCATTTATTAATCAAGAAATGTCTCATTCTTTTGAATTAATTCTTTATCTGTTTTAGAAATTAGAACTTTACATTTTCTCCCCAGTTTTGACAGTATGGGTGGTGTGCAAAAATTTTAAATGTCCATAATCAAAAGTGTTTATTTTTTTTTATTGCTTTCAAGTTCCCTTTGCTTCATTCAGTGTTTTGTTTTGTTTTTTAAGTTAATTTATTTAGTCAATAGAGAACATTATTCCTTGGTTACAAGGAAAATAGTGTTTATTTTTTATTTGTTGCTCTTCATTTCTTCTTTGGTCATAAATTCTTAATAGACAGAAGTCCAGGGCTTTTTAAATTCAATACCTATCTGTAAAATGTTATTATATTCCTAATTTCTGCATGAAAACATATAGCTTTCCAGAAATTTTTGTCAAATAATGATTCCTGCTTCCAACAATTAATTTGGTTTCTTTTTCTAACGCTTTTAAGATTCTTTCAGATTGTTTTGTAGTGTGGATTATTACATAGTATATAGTTTTAGATTTTAGAAATTGTCAGACACTGCTATGTATGTATACCTACAACATTTCCTTTATTTCCTTTGGAATTCTTTGGTAGAACCAGATGAATTGTGTTATATTTTCTAGCTCTATAAAATAATACTTTTGTAGATCAGTTGGCATGGCAGTAAAAAAGTAAATTAAGTTGCTTAGTATTTTGTTTTTCCTTGCCAATAAAATTTTATTTTTCAGTTTTTTAGGTTGACTTTTATTAGTATTGATAGTTTACATGGGTAGATTTTGAAAAGTTAAGAAATTGATTAATTTTTCAGGTGGAGAGGAAGAAACTTTTTCAGTGAGTACTTGACAGACTTTTCAAAACCATTTTTTCAAAAAATAGTTTAGATAGTTGGTGTGTTTCCTTGGCTATAGAAAAATTAGGACTCCTTCATTGTCCAGTGATCCAAATCTCTTTTGTCTTTTGTAGGTCAAAAAGGCCATCTATACTTGGCTCCTCTAGTTCCTCTCCTTTAACTTTCTTCACCTCATGAAGTTCAATGTCATCCTATTGTTCCACAGAAACTACTCTCTCCAAAGTTACCAATGATGTTTTGATTCCTTTTCCCTGTCCTCTGCAGCTTGGGCACTGTTGATCAGTCTACCCTCTTTGATACTCTCTTCTTTCTAGAGTTGAAGGACTTCCTTCTTCTAGTTCTTCCTCTTTGACTGCTCCTTCTGTTTGCTTGGTAAGATCTTTCTCCAGATCATTCCTATAACTGTAGGTATCCTTAAGGGCTCTGTCCTAGCCTTTTTTCTCTATAGATTATTTCACTTGGTGATGATATTTTTAGCTCTTAAGGCTACAATGATCATTTATGGTAAATGTAGAGGACAATACCATTCTCCCAGTTCCTCAGGCTTATAGTTTAGCAGTCATCCTCATCCATCATTCCATATACCTCCCCTCCCACTATTGTCATTCTTTCCAAGACTTGTCCATTTCATAATACTTTTTTGACTCTGCTTTTCTCTCTTCTGGTCCTCAACATCTCATATCTGGATTATTACAATAGCAAAATGAGCATTGGCCTGCACAAATTTCTCCATTTAAGGATCATAATGATTTTCCTAAAATGAAATTTTACCCCACATTACATAAACTTCAGTGCTTTTCTGTTGCCTTCAGAATGAAGTTAAAAATTTTGTTTTATATTCAAAGCACCTTATAATCTAGTTCCTACCAAACTTTCTAATCATTTTATCCCAACTTTTACATTTGCTCCAGTGATACTAACTGCATTATCTGTTTTTCAGATGACATTCCCTTAGCTAATAATTTCTATAGTTCTCTCTCATAATTAAAATGTTACTCTTCCTATTCTGTATTCTGGTATTTATTCCTGGAGTCCTTCCAAATCCCAACAAAAATTCCAATCTTCTTTTTTTTTTTTTCAACCCATACCTTTTGTCTTGGAGTCATACTGTCTATGGGCTCCAAGGTAGAAGAGTGGTAAGGGCTAGGCAATGTGGGGGTTAAGTGACTTGCCCAGGGTCACACAACTAGGAAGTGTCTGAGGCCAGATTTGAACCTAGGACCTCTGGACCTAGTTCTTACCCACTGAGTCACCTACCTGCCCCCAGAAAATCCAATCTTCTACAAGAAAACTTTCCTACAGAAACTGTCTTATTTTTCTTTATGTCTCTTGCACTTAACCTAGTGCATGATTTAAATGAGTGTTTATTGACTGACCCAACAGCTTTAATTATATCCAACAGCTGCATGCTTTTCTTCCTTCAGAATAACAGAACTGTAGGCTCCTTTTTTTGTCAGGGTTCCTGTCCTGGTCATTCCTGTGCAGCAATAGTATCCTAGAGTGAATGCTAAAAATGAAACACAATGCTGCTTCTAGCAGATTGTAGCCATATTAAAACTGTTTTCCTCAGATTTTCCTACTATCTTTGTATACTTTGAGGACCATCATACCTGATTAGCCTTTATATGACAATTTTGACTTTTTTTATTATCTAACTCTGAGATGCACTTATTTTAATGTTTTTCTAATTCTCTGTGATTTGTTTCTAATTGGCTCTGAAGTCAAGGTTTCAATTTAAATGAAGTTGGAATGATAGCTTGTGTAGCTTTAAAGGTAAAGAAAGCAGTTTATCCTACTTTATCATAAAGACTGGGGGAAGTTCAGATAGTTGAGCAGGGATATCAAATATATTTGAGGAAGATTCGTTTGTCAATAGTAACTGTGTTAAAATTTTATGGAGGTAAAAATGGCAAGAATTAGCAGCTAATTGGACCTGTAGGATGAATTTTGAAGAATGGAATGATATTGGAAGATAATTTTGGAAGAGAAAAAGATAGAGTTTATTTTGGGATATGTTGATTTTAACATGCTTCCAATAAGTAGTCAGTTTGGTTAAATGGGACTGAAGCTAGGAGGATGGAGATTGATGTGGAGGGACTTGAACTTTATTAAATCTTATGGCAATTGATAAAATTGTCAGTTTAGAATGATAAGAAAAATAATATTTATATAGTGTTTTCTGTGTGCCTCAAACTGTTCTAGGCATTTAGAATTATCTCATTTGACCCTCAAAACAACTATGCATAACTGTATTATGTACTATATTTACATATATGCCTGTTCCATGAATAAGTTGTTCCTTTTCTTAATTCCAGGCATTTTTTTCTATCTCTCACATTTAGATTAATCTCACTCCTTCACTCCAATCTTCCTGGCTTCGGTTAAGTCTCATGTATACAGTATTATTGCCAAGAAAGCTTTAAAAGAGTCATACACAGCTATGAAGATAGTTCCATAAATTGGCTTTAGACTCTGCCACAAGTCCAAAAAGCCTTTGACTGTTGTCCTTTTTTCTTTTCTTTTTTTTTTTTTTTAGCAACCAACCAATGGTTCATCCCTGCTGTACGAGGAGACATTCCTCCAGGCTGTGCAGCCTATGGTTTTGTGTGTGATGGAACTCGCCTGCTGGTCTTTGGTGGGATGGTGGAATATGGGAAATATAGCAATGATCTGTATGAATTGCAGGTAATACTTTTGTTTTATAGCACTAACTCTCATATCTAGTGTAGAATAAAACATTTCTATCTTAGAACAAAGCAGGTTGACTTATTTAGAACATTTTAATTTGCAGTCTTCTTGGCGATTGAAAGAAATTAGAATGGAAAGGGTCTGACTTTAGAATGTGCATACAAGTTGTTTTCTTTAAGGAAAAGGATAGAAAAAGAGTATTATCTACCCTGATAAAGGAATTTTGTTTCCTTGGCTTAATTATCATAAAATATCCATCATTTCTTCCTGCATGTGGCCTTTTCAACTTAATTGATGTTTCTTGCCTTTTGGCTACAGGCAAGCAGATGGGAATGGAAGAAGCTCAAAGCGAAGATACCAAAGAATGGGCCCCCTCCTTGTCCTCGGCTTGGACACAGCTTCTCTCTTGTTGGTAACAAGTGCTACCTCTTTGGGGGTCTGGCCAATGATAGTGAAGATCCCAAGAATAACATTCCAAGGTCAGGTGCCACTAATCAGCTGTAGAATTATAGAATTCCATTAGGTCTTTTAAAAAATAATTTGAAAATCACGTTGTGTTAGTTAAACACATTCTGCCCTTTTAGGGATAAATTATTGTTCTAAATTCACTACTGGAATTGAAATCTTGAGTTTGGAGATTTGGGGATATACTTATTTTATAAAGAAGTGGAGTGGAGTAATTCTCTTTGTATTCAACTTTAATCTTAATTTGTAGGGATAACAAGACTTATTTTGATATGAAATTTTGTTGATTTTTTCCCCATAACTAAATAAACATATTTAGTTATGTTTTGGTCTTTAATGATTTTATGGAACATCTAGAATTCAGATTCTAACTATTGTTTTTCCTTCTCTCTTTTTCCTACCATTTTTCTCTTTTTATTTCCCTCACAATTTGTATCTTTTAGATACCTGAATGACCTCTACGTCTTAGAATTATGTCCAGGTTCAGGTGTGGTGGCTTGGGACATTCCTATAACCTATGGGGTCTTGCCTCCACCCCGAGAGTCTCATACAGCTGTAGTTTATACAGAAAAGGACAAGAAGAAATCCAAGCTGGTGATTTATGGAGGAATGAGTGGCTGCAGGCTAGGTGACCTTTGGACCCTAGACATTGGTAAGAGGCTTGAGAATGGAAGAATATGAGAGTTGATGACTATCATTAAAATATTTCACTTAGAAACTCTTGGAACTTAAAATGGAAGTGTTATTTTTCTTATACTTTTCAGATAATACTTACAGACTATGTAATAATAATCTGTGATTGGGAATTACTCATGTTTGGAAGATGGACTCCTTTCACAAGAAAATAGAGCAGCCAATATTTGAATAGTACTTAAGAGAGAGCAAAAATGATATGACTACGTGTTTTGTTTTGTTTTGTATTTTGCGTGTTTGTGTAAACCAATGTGAGGTGGAGTGAATTAAATGGCTTTTTATTTCATTGCTGTAGAGGACCCCTTAAAAAATTCTACCAAAGCAAATAGCTCTATAACTTAATCTTATAGTTATTTTGATGTCAAAAGTAAGATTTCCACACAGGTTCTATGACAAAACCAGTCTCAAGTGATATAGTTTTTTAAATTAACTACCAACATAGTAACTGTTTTCTCATAGATATAAAGTCTTTTGAGAATGAAATTATTTTTATTAGTTTTGGGGTGTTTTGGACTGAAATGGAAAGGAAGATGATAGTACCTATAGATTTCCATTTGTCATTAATAGAAATTATGGTCTTAAGGGCCTTCTTAGACAAGTGTCTCACATGTAAATTAAATAATAAACTTGGACATATTATACTATTGAGAGAACTTTATTTAGTGATCTGCTAAAAGTTAACACCAAATCAGGAAATAAGTTTTTTGAAGACTAATGCACACTTGCTTTAGTTAAAAAACTTATTAAAGTCTTCCTGACTTAAACCACAAAATAATCTTTCTATGAAAAATCAAAATGTCCAGATAATGGATGAGTACCTGAATGGAGAGCCTATCAAAGAATTGCCAAAGTTGTCTTGATATAGAAACACCTAGGTAGCATAATGAATTTAGTGGAATTGGAGCTTGGAAAGACCACAGAAAAATCAAAAAAGCACTAATATCCAATTTTAGAATTAATATTTAAATTCTTATAGATAGATGTTTTCCATACAGCAGGCGTGTTTGATTAATGTAAGCTTGAATTTAATTAAATACTGTATTAAATTTAAATACTCAGAAGAAGAATTAAGATCAAAAGTAATCCAAATGATAGTAACTATTACTGAAGACAGTTTATTTTTTTATTAAATTTTTTCTCTAGTTACATGTAAAAATTTCAAAGAATATTGAGTCTTGAATTCTCTCCTTCCCTCCCTACCTACTGAGCAACGTTCCATAGATTTAATATGTACAATCACAGAAAGTATTTTTTCATATTAATCTTTTTGTAGAAGACAAACTTTAATTTAAAAAATCAAGGAAGTGAAAATAGTTTCTTTGACTCATCAATACTTTCTTTGGAAACAGGTGACATTTGTAACCCTGAGTCCTTTGGGATAGTTTTGGATCATTGTTTTTTTGAGAATAGTAAAACTATTCACAGTTGTTGATCATATTGTATTCTTGTCGCTGTATACAATGGTCTCCTGTGTACAATGCTGTATTTCATTCTGCTTCACTTTGTATAATTTTTTTAGGCTTTTGTGAATTCCTCTTGCTTATCATTTTTTTTAAACAGCACAATAGTATTCCATTATAATCATATACTATTACATACTGAGCCATTTCTCAGTTGATAGATATCCCCCTCCTTGTCACTTCTTCCCTTCTCAAGAATAATTGCTTTGCCTTTTTGTTGTCTCTTTGGTATAGACAGTTGTACTCTATTTCCCCCTATTTAGTTTCTGATCACCATCTTTTCCAATTTGCCCTCTTTTCTTTGAGGTGTTTCACCCCAACCCCATTTTCTTATCCCTACCCTCCTTTTTTTCTGTAGGATAAGATAGATTTCTATACCCAGTTGGTTTTTGTAAGTTCTTCCCTTTCCTGCTAATTTAGTAATTAGCTAATTCCTAGCTAATTTAATCAGTAATGTTTAAATTCTCATCTTCCCATATCCCCTCCTATAAAAAATTCTTTAATGTTTACTTGAGATAATTTTACTCATTCTATTTTTTCCTTTCCTTCCTCCCAATGTATTCCTTTCTCATGCCTTAAATTTATTTTTTTATATCATCCCATCATAGTCAACTCTTACCCTCACCTTCCAGCTATATATTCTCCTTCTAACTGCCCTAATAATGATAAAATTCTTGGCTGCCATATATACCTTATTGAA
This sequence comes from Monodelphis domestica, assembly GCF_027887165.1. NCBI lineage: Eukaryota > Metazoa > Chordata > Mammalia > Didelphimorphia > Didelphidae > Monodelphis > Monodelphis domestica. Next base: position 83,318 of record NW_026605000.1, read on the forward strand.
TGAGTTTTGATTTTTCTCTCCTGTTTATCTTTTTATGCTTCTCTTCAGTCTTGTATTTGAGAGTAAAATTTTCCATTCAGGGGTAGTCTTTTCATTTGAACATTTTCTTTATTTCATTTCATACAAAATTTTTTCTCCAAAATAGATTATTCTCAGTTTTCCTGGGTAAGTGATTTTTGGATGAAGTCCTAGCCCCTTTGCCCTCTGAAATATCAGGTTCCAGGTTCTCTGATGTTTTAATGTCAAAGCTACTAAGCCTTATATTATTCTGATTGTGGCTACACAGAATTTGATTTATTTTTATTTATTTTTGGCTGTTTGCAATACTTTCTCTTTGACCTGGGAATTTTGAATTTGACTAGACTATTATAGTCCTGGGAGCTATCCTTTGGGGATCTCAGGAGCTCATTTTCCAGTTTTTATATTTTCCTTCAGTTCTAGAATATCAAGACAGTTTTCCTTGAGAAATTCCTTAATCATGATTTTTAAGGTAATACAATGATTTTTAGATTATCTGACTAGATTTACTTTCTAATCAGCTGTTTTTCAAATTTACTTATTTAGAGAAATTTTCCATGATTACATGATTTATGATTTTTCCCATCCCTCTTCCTCCTCCCTCCCAGAGCTGACAAACAACTTCACTGCATTATGTCTTTATTATTTTTACTTTAATTCTTAATGTTTTGTGGAATTAGTAGCTTTACTTGCCTAACTTTAATTGTAAGGCATATTTCTCTTGAATTAACTTTTCCATTTGACCAATTCTACTTTGTAAAGAGGTTTTTTTTCTTTTAATGTCTTTTTCGATATGGCCAGTTCTGCCTTTCAATAAGTTTTTCTCTTCCATGCCTTTTAATAGATCTTTTCATTTTGCCAGTTCTGCTTTTTAAAGGAGTTTTTCTCTTTATTAGTTGATTTTCCCCTCTTTTATTTAATTGGCCTATTCTGCTTAAAGTTTTAATTTCTTCGGGGTTTTTTGTACCTCCTTTTTTGTTGTTGTTATTTTCCTGTGTCATTCTCATTTCTTCTCCCAATTTTTCTTCTACCTCTCATATTTGATTTTTTAAATCATCTTTGAGTTACTGCACAAATTCTTTTTTGAGTGTGAAAGCAATTCATATTTTCTTAGAGACTTTAGGTGCAGCAGTATTGACTTTGTTGTCTTTTTCTGCTTTGCCTTCCCTGTTACCAAAATAACTTTCTCTATTTAAAGTTTTTTTGTTGTTGATTGTTCATTTTTCTTTTCTTTTAATTAAAAAACTGGCTTTAGGGATCGGCTTTCAAGGCTTCCAAGGTGATATAAAGTCAGTCCCATTCTGTGCTGTGACCTATGAATAACCAGAAACACTATTTTCATCTTGGAATATGACCAACATCCCATTTACTTATTGTTCCAAGCACTGGTAACTGCTAGTGCTCTTCCTCACCCTGATAGCACATCCAAGGACTGCTTCCTGGATTTGTAGTGGGCAGTGAAAAAAAAGTCTTGCACCCAGATCCAACAAAAGTATCTCCTGAACAGTTGTCCAAACCTCCTTATCATCTGCAGCTAAGAACTCTGCTTTTTTTGCTGTTTCAGCTGCATCTAAGTGCAGCTTGCCATGCCATTCTACTCTGCTTGACTTCTACATTTTTGACTTAAAATTGTTTCACCTTGTCTTTTTTGTGATTGTGCTTTAACACATGGGAAAGCCAAGTGGTACATTGGTACTAAACATACATTTCTCTCTCCCCTAACCCCCACCTTTTTATAAAATTGAACTGTTTTGATTCTCTTCCATCAAAACAACTAAATCCTTGTTTCTCCCAGACAGCTATCCCACCTGACAAATACTATTTTTTGGAGAAGTAAAAAGTCATAATAATATTGTTACCTTGAAAAAGTGAAAAAGATAATGTGCAATATATAATTGTCTCCAAACTACACTTTTCTCTTGATTTACCTGTTTGTTTGTTTGTTTGTTTGTTTTTTAGGTTCTGAGTTTTCTTCTTTTTGAAATTTAATTACCCTTTCATTCAATTCCTGACTACTATTCAGTTGAGTTTTCCTTTTGAAATAGATCTGTGTGTCTTCTTCCCATATTGGGCAGTTCCCTAGCCCAAACATACCTCTTTCTTTGTTCTCTTGCAGAAGTCTTTTATATCATAGAGCATTGCTGGGGGCAATTATTTTGTTGCATTAACCAACAGATTGAGTAGCTAGTATATCCTCATTTCATGTAGGATGGTAGGTACTGAGTGAGCTTTATTATCTGATATCTTAAAACTTGAAGAGAGATAGACAAAATTGCTTTATTTTGGACATTTATTTTTCTTTTGACCAGTGAGTATCAAAGATCCCTCTCTAGAAGTTCTATACAGCTCATTTTTAAAATATATGACTTTTTTAATATTCTATGTCCATAATCTCTCTATATAGTGAAATGTGTAACATGGGTTCTCTAGAAATACATGTGATCATTGTAGAGTTCTTAACTTTTTCTGAATTTTTTTTCCTATGTTGATAGTCTTACATGAGTGTTCTGGTTTTGTTCATGTTATGTCTCTTATGTCAGTTCATGAACCCAGGATTCTCTGAACTGCCTTTCATTATGTTCATTACATTTTCATATTCCGTAATTTGTTCAAGTTATTTCCTAACTAAGTCCAACAGATTCCATTATATCATAGTTCTTTTTTCTTTACTTCAGGATTAGAAATTTGGTGATTCCTAAATCCTCTATCTATGATGAAGGTGGTTTGTCAAGTACATGCAGCTACTAAGTGATACTACACTTAAACTCAGATCTTTCTAACCTCAGGCTCAGCACTCTTTTCACTGGGCTACTTAGCTATTTTGTGGCAGATACTAGTTTATCTATAAATACTTCTTGTTTAATAGGTTACAACCCCCAAGTTATAAATTGAAATAGAGCATGGCTTTTAATGCTACCCATGTGACTGGAAGATTTTTGCTTTTGCTTCTCTAGTCTTTATCTGTTCATATATATAAAATGAAGGGTATATAAATTACATACTAGTCTCAGATGACTTTATATCTCTAAATTTTATAATAATGTTCTCAGAACTTTTCTCTCCCTGGAAGTCTTTGCTTCTCTCTTTGTTTTTTCAGAGACCCTGATGTGGAATAAACCTAATCTCAGTGGAGTAGCTCCTCTTCCTCGAAGTCTTCACTCAGCTACTACTATAGGGAACAAGTTAGTGGTTATTCTTTTCTTTTCCCCTTCACAGTTGTCTTTTTTCTGTCTATAAGTTCATTTTAGTCAAAATCTTCTATCAATATTTTCATGGTAAGAAAGTGACTTGGCAAAAGTCTAGGAGAGAAGAGGTATTAAAGTGTGGTAAAAGTAAATTTTGGCTTTGGTGTGTTCATTTGAAATTCAAAAATAAGAGGGTCCATAGCAGTTCTAAAATTAATAAATAATTCACAAAGAGAAAGAGGAATTATATTTACCCCATATTTGGAAGGATGATAAATAACAAAGATAGCTTCAAGGGGGGACAGATATATATTTATATAAAAAAATAGAGAATGAAGCAAGTTGGGTTTTTTTGGGTTGAATAATAATAGCTAACGTTTCTATAGCTCCTTTTGCAGAGCATTTTGTGTTTATTATTAGCAAGTATTTATTAAATACCTTCCGTGTTTTAGGCATTATGCCAGATCCTGGAAATAAATTTCTAAAAAACACCCCATTTCACAATGCAAGAAATCAGAGCATTAAGAGATCAAGTAATTTGTTCAGGGGCACAGCCAGTAAGTGTCTTTTTACTTCATAAATGATCATTCCTCATACATCATCTCTGTTTTTGTCCCCAGAATGTATGTCTTTGGTGGTTGGGTACCTCTTGTCATGGATGATGTCAAAGTAGCCACACATGAGAAGGAGTGGAAGTGCACCAATACCCTGGCTTGTCTTAACCTAGGTATGGCAAAAACTAAGAATACATATAAATGATGATAATGAGATAAATAAAGGAAGCTCCATTCTTAAATGTTTAAATGTTTGCTTTCTCCCTAAAGCTCTCTTTTTAAACCCTTCTATATTAGAATCAAAAGAATTAGGGTGGTTATGAGCTAGGTAATTGGAGTGAAGTGACTTGCCCTGAGTCACGTTTGGAAAAAAAACAGCCACATTTGAACCCATGACCTTCCATCTCCACACCTGACTTTCTATCCACTATGCCACCTTGCTGTCCCTTTCTCCTGATCAAATAGATGAAAGCTGATCTCCCTAATGCTAATTGGAAGTGTATTTTAAGTGTATCCATAAATACAAAGCCCCAAACATTGTTCTTTTGCAGAAAAAAGCTATCTCTTCTTTGCTTTCTTCTCTCCTCCAGATACTATGGCATGGGAGACCATCTCAATGGATGTGTTAGAGGATAATATTCCCCGAGCCCGGGCAGGTCATTGTGCTGTTGCTATCAATACCCGACTCTATATATGGAGTGGAAGGGATGGCTACCGAAAAGCCTGGAATAACCAGGTTTGCTGTAAGGACCTCTGGTATTTAGAGACAGGTAAACTGAACTACTCGAGTGTGTCAAAGCTAAGTTAGTCATACCTAGGATCATGTTTATTTGGTATCTTCCTTATAACTTTTTCTTATTCCTTATAGAAAAGCCCCCAGCTCCATCCCGCGTACAGTTGGTTCGAGCAAACACTAATTCTCTAGAGGTGAGCTGGCTATCAGTGTCAACAGCTGACAGCTACCTCCTTCAAATTCAGAAATACGACATTCCTCCAGCAACTGCTGCCACCTCACCATCACCCATTCCAGTTCCTTCAGTGCCTATCAATCCTCCCAAAAGTCCTGCCCCTGCTACCACAGCCCCTACCGCGCAACCCGTAACGCAAGTGGGCATCACACTTCTTCCTCAAAGTTCTGTGACTCCCACAACCACAACCACTCTCCAGGTCTTGCCAACAGTGTCCGCCATGACTAGAACTCAAGGTTAGTCAGTTTCCTCAATAATGAAATAGCAAGAATGTGTGTGTATACACACAAAAAATAATTTTTAATAGCCACATTAAGTCCATTTTTTGTAGTGATATGGATGAAAAAGAATCTCTGTGTTTAGAGACCTTTCATTATAATGGGGAGGGGTGGGGACAAGAAATATAGACCAAAACTTCAAATAAGACTAAACTAGCAACACTTAGTATGGAGCAATTAATAAGTAGTTTAGATTGGAAAACTGAATAAAGCTTTAGACATTTAAGGAATTGGATTACATAGAAAATCTGGAAAGACTGCAGTCAGGAGTCAAGTTCCTTTATTTCCCAGCAGAGACTATACTTGTGTTTATTAAGTGGTTTTTTATTGGTTGAATGAATGAACCTTCCTTCTCAGCAGGTATCCCAACTGTTCTTAAAGTAACTGGCCCCCAGGCCACAGCAGGAAACCCACTAGTTACTGTCCGACCTTCCAGTCAAGCAGGAAAAGCACCTATCACTGTCACTTCATTGCCTACTGGTGTACAAATGATTGGGACAACGCCAAGCTCTCAGAGCACGGTTTGTATGAATCTATTTGACTTTGTGTGTGTGTGTGTGTGTGTGTGTGTGTGTGTGTGTGTGTGTGTGTGTGTGTGTGTGTGTGTGTGTGTGTGTGTGTGTGTGAAGAATGTAACTCTTGTCTAAAAATATAGAAGAGCTTAACAAATTAATTTCTTTCAAGAAAAAATCAAAATGTCTTTAGGGTTAATAGATATCATTTCTCTGGCAATGTGTTAGCCCTGAAAATATAACCACAGTTAAAAGTGTGTTAAATTCAGAACATTCTTTTCTGATGTTCCTAGGTGATAGGCAGCAGTCCTCAAATGAGTGGAATGGCTGCTTTGGCAGCTGCGGCAGCTGCTACCCAGAAGATCCCTCCATCTGCTCCTGCAGTATTGAGTGTTCCTGCAGGCACCACTATTGTTAAAACTGTAGCAGTATCACCAGGAACTACCACTTTACCTGCTACAGTGAAGGTGGCTTCCTCACCAGTCATGGTCAGCATATGTAGGGTTTCTGTGTTTGTGTGTGTGTGTTTTTCATTTCTTGACTTAAATATAGATGATATTGAAAGTAAAATATGAGACAAAATTATCAACTTGAACTTTTTTGGGGAGGTCCCATTTTGCTTTTTTTTTTTTTTTAAGAGATGAGTAGACTCACATAGTATCTTAAGATCTCGGGAATGAAGAAGGGACAAGTTTTGAGGATTTTTATAGTAACAGATTTTGAGAAAGTTACTACTAAATTGTTTCTTATTTTGAAATATTTTGTATTATCTCAGGCAGATTTTCTTCCAGTTTGGTGCTTCTACAAATATTTCTATATAGTTCTATATAATAGTATAAATTTTTCCTTCTTTTTATTTAAGAATTTTGTTTTTAAGTTATGCTGTGTCAGGACTGAACATGTCCACACAGAGATGACCCTTTGGTACTTTAAGATTTTAAAACATTTTTTTCACAATAGCCCAATGAATTAGGTATTGCAAAAATAGTAACTCATTTTATAAATGAGGAAACTAAATCTCAGAAGTTTTACCTAAACTTTGAAAAAGAATCTAACCCTAAATTTGTTTTCCTGACTTGAAGTTTAACCATCTGACATAGGACCCTTAAGCTTCTATAATGTTTTTGCAGAAGTGAGGTTTTTCTTTGGAGCCAAATTACATAGTGCCCTTGCCTCCAATTTTATATTTTCTTCCCTGCTCCCCATTCATGGTGCTCTGTTTATACTAGGTGAGCAATCCAGCCACTCGAATGCTCAAGACAGCAGCTGCCCAAGTGGGGACGACTGTCTCATCAGCTAGCAGTACTCCTACCCGTCCTATCATCACTATTCACAAATCAGGCACAGTGACTGTGGCCCAGCAAGCCCAGGTGGTGACCACTGTTGTGGGTGGAGTCACCAAGACCATCACACTAGTGAAGAGTCCAATTACTGTTCCAAGTGTCAGTGCTCTGGTGAGTGCTAGAGGTCTTACAAATGAAAATTATTTATACTGTTCTACCAACTCTTATATTTTCTGGATTAGTATTAGGTTACAGTGGTCTCAGATTCAGTCTTTAGAAACTTAGAGACTATCTGATCTACACTGTTCATTTTACAAATGAGGAAACTGAGGCCAAAAAGGTTAAAATGAGTGGTGATAGGGTTAACATATAATAATAAGTAGTAGAAATCAGGAATTTTAGCCATGTCCTGACTCTAAATCCATTATTATTTCCCCTTTATAAGATTAACTGTCATTATCATGGTAATTTGAAAAGGGTGCTGATTTTTCAATTAGGACCTTTTAAATAATAAGCAAATCACACAACTTTGCAAATGAGCCTCAGTTTCTTTATCCTTAAAATGAGGATTATTATATTTGCAATACCTAAGTTATAGCTATTTCTGAGAAGTTAGACTAGATACTCCTAGAACAACTATCTGTCTAAATTTATATTTGTTATCTTGGTTTGTCTTCTAATTAAAGTTATTCTTCCCTTTTTTTTTCTTTTTAGATTTCTAATCTTGGCAAAGTTATGTCAGTTGTACAGACCAAACCAGTACAGACTTCAGCAGTAACAGGCCAGGCTTCTACTAGTCCTGTGACACAGATCATCCAGGTAAACCATAGAACCTGTAAGAGAGATAATAATCTCTTTAACTATTATGCCTTTATTTGCTTTATTTTCCAAAATAGTATTTGCATATCTTGACAGCAATGGATAAATCATCAAGACTGGAATTAGTACTGCCTGGGTTCAAATTTGACCTCCAACACTTCTTAGCCATATGACCCTAGGCAAGTCTGCTTTTGAGTTGGTAGTTTGTTATCTGTTTTAAGACAGAAGGTAAGGCTTTTAAAAAAAAAGTAAATATAGTCATATAAAACAATTCATACAGTATCCATGTCCTTAAAGAGGAAGGTAGGTAGCATATCTTTGGTAGGTACCCTTTCTTTTGGAATGGTTGTTTATCTTTGTAATATTGTTATCACATAATTTGTTCTCCTCGTTCTGCTAACTTTATTTTGTATCAGTTCATACAGATCTTCCCAGGTATTTATGTGTGAAACCATCTCTTTCTCTCCTGTTAGATTGTAAGCTTTTGGGAGCAGGACTGTCTTTTGCATCTTTTTGTATCACTAACACTTAGCACAGTGCCAGGCACATAATGATGTTTATGATTGAGACATAAATTTTTAAATTACAGTAGCATTCTATCACATTCATAGACAATAATTTATTTAGCCATTCCATATTATTTATCATAAGAAGAGCTGCCATGAGTAATTTTGTACATTATTGGTTCTTTTCTTCTTTCTTTTGTCCTCTTTGGGTATACACCCTAAAGTAATGTAGTGATATATCCCTAGGTTTAAGAGGATGCACAGATAATAACTTTGGAAATAGTTGCTTTCCAGAATGGTTGGATTTTTGTTGATTTATAATGATGTTACTATATAAATTATTCTTTTGTTCTGTCTACTTTGCTTTAGTTCAAAATGAGTTTAATTTAAAAGAACTTGAGCCTTTCCTCCAGTATTTTATTCAGTTAATTTAAAACTTGATATCATCAATGGGTAAAATATGGCTAAAAAATTGTATCCCACACCTTTATTAAATTAAGAAATGAGATTTTTCTACATGGGCATCAAATAATTCTTTTTTTTATCTCCTTGATTCTTTCATAACTGGTCAGACCAAATAATTGAAAGGCTGAAGCAAATTCCAGTACTCCTTCTGGTGTTTATCTGACTCTGCTTTTTTTCCCCTTAGACCAAAGGACCCTTGCCAGCAGGAACCATACTGAAGCTAGTAACTTCAGCAGATGGCAAACCCACTACCATCATCACAACCACCCAGGCCAGTGGGACAGGAACCAAACCAACTATCCTAGGCATTAGCAGTGTTTCCCCTAGTACCACAAAACCTGGCACCACAACCATCATCAAAACTATTCCCATGTCAGCCATTATTACCCAGCCTGGAGCAACAGGTAGGAAATATTAAGCAGGGGTTGTATGCATAGAGATAGCATATGTTAGGTGATCCTCAGTGGACTGAAGTCCACGTTGAATGATAAAAGCCATGGAGGCTGTTAAATAGTCTCTGAGAGAGTAAATTGAAACAGAATTGATTTATTATTACCTCCCCCCCTCTTTTTACTTTTAAACTCAGGGACAAGTGGTAGCACCTATAATTCGCCTTTAGAATTATGGCTTGACAAATTGATTATAAATTTCTACAGATTGGAGACTATTTTTGTTAAATTATTCCTTTTTCTTCCGGGTTAAGAAATTGATTACTTAGCAGGATATGTAATAGGAGAGCTTAAATTATTGATATTGTAAGAGGATAGCTGCCTTTACAAATAGGAAGTTCTGATAACAGAGTTGCTTATTTCTCTGTTTTTCACCCTTCCAGGTGTAACGAGCAGCCCTGGAATCAAGTCTCCCATCACTATTATCACCACAAAAGTCATGACCTCTGGCACTGGAACACCTGGCAAAATCATTACCGCTGTCCCTAAAATTACTACTGGTCATGGACAGCAAGGAGTGACTCAGGTGATGCAAACTCAAGGCCCTAACTTTATTTATACTTATTCTGTGTGTTATTTGAATTTGGATTCTATTATGAGGTTTACCAATTATGTGATTATGCTAAAATTTACTACTTTTTTTTAAGCCCTTCAATCTTAGAAGTAATACTAAATATCACTTCCAGGACAGAAGAGTATTAAGGGCTTGGTAAATGGATTAAGTGAATCTGCCTCAGAACTTAATAGTTTTTTTTTGAAATCTTAAAAAATACTACAGAAATAAATAACTTTTACAAATTATTGTTTTTAATCAGCACCTGTTCTTTCTGAGAAGATTAGAAATTTTTGGTTTTGGTGTTACAGGTTGTGCTCAAGGGAGCCCCAGGACAGCCAGGTACCATACTCCGCACAGTGCCCATGAGTGGAGTACGACTTGTTACTCCTGTCACAGTGTCAGCAGTTAAGCCAACAGTCACCACATTGGTAGTCAAGGGCACCACTGGTATGTAATCAGAAGATAAAGCTAGATTCATAGAAGGGAAATTTTTGTAGTGGAATTCTTGTGCTGAGTCTTCTTAACATAAAAAAAATTTTTTTTTTTAATACTTCCTTTTTAGAATGAATATTGTGTTTTGGTTCCAAAGCAGGCAAGCAGTAAGACCAGGCAATGGGGGTTACGTGACTTTCCTATAGTCACATAGCTAGGAAATTTCTGAGATCAGATTTAAACCTGGTATCTCCTGTTTCCACACCTTGCTCTCAATCCACTGAGCTACTTAGATGTTCCCTTTTTGTTGAAATCTTAAACACAAGTTTAGCAGTGAATCTGCAACACTTCACAAGTTTGCCCTGGTGATAATCTTAAAATGTTTTTCATTTTAAGAAATAATTTAAAAGTTTGTTACTTAGCTTTGAGGCTAGTTTCTTTGACATTGAACATATGTTTGTTGTTTTCATTCATTCATAGACACATATTAATCTTAGTACATGTGATTTTAGTACTAAGCCCCTATAATTACTCTTTTGATTATATATCATAGATTTATTCAGTAAAGTATCTTTTAAAATAGATCTATATAGAGTTGATATCCGCTCTTCAGAGAGCAAGATTTACCTGTAGAACTAGTAATACTATAGAACTGCATTCAAAGGCCATCTTCATTTTTCTGTTATATTTTTTTCCTCTAGGAGTTACAACATTAGGGACTGTAACAGGCACTGTGTCTACCAGCCTTGCTGGAACCAGTGGACATAATGTTAGTGCTTCCCTGGCTACTCCTATTACTACTTTGGGCACCATCGCTACACTTTCAAGTCAAGTGATTAATCCTACAGCCATTACTGTTTCATCAGCACAGACTACAATAACAGCAGCTGGGGCTCTTACCACTCCCACCATTACCATGCAGGTAGGGGCTATAACTTTGTTGTCATCACCATTTTATCATGCTTGTTTCCTCAATTTAAAATTGGAAGGAAGGAAAATAATAACAATTTTACACCCCCATTTTGACATTCTAACAAGGCTATATAAAAGGGATTTACATTCATGATTAATTTAATATTGTTTGTTAGGACCATTATGAAGGAAACACTGTGAATATCTTTTTTTAGTTTTGACTCATATAATATGAATTTGACTGTAAATAAACATTTTAATATCTTTTAATATTGTTTTTGCAAGTTATCCCAAGGAGGCCTAGATATACTTAAAATATCCAAAGGGTTCTAACACAAAGGAGAATATTTTAACAGCATATATTAAAAAATCTTAATTAATGTATCCATTCAAAAGAGGGGAAATAACATTTGGGGGGCGGGGGGAGTAAATATTCTAATTGAGTGACACAAAATATCTAATTCTCTTTATTTCATTAAACATCAAAATATTAAATTTAGAATTAATCTAAATATAAACTGAATAACTGGATTAGCACTGCTTCCTATTGCATAGAATTTTAAGTCTAATACATATATATGTAATTGTAGAAACAAAAAAAATCACTTCACCTAGTCCAGATAAAAATGGATATTCAAATAAAAGGAAGATATTTGTTATATAGATGTGTAGAAAGGAAATAACTTAATTTTTTTGCTTCCATATTCATTTTCCTCACTAGCCCATCTCTCAGCCCACTCAGGTGACACTGATTACAACACCAAGTGGTGTGGAAGCCCAGCCAGTGCATGATCTCCCAGTCTCCATCTTGGCCTCACCTACTGCAGAGCAACCAACTACCACAGTTACAATTGCTGACTCAGGCCAGGGTGACATGCAGCCTGGTACTGTGACTTTGGTGTGTTCTAACCCACCATGTGAAATGCATGAGACAGGTACCACCAACACAGCTACCACAAGTGTGGTAGCCAACCTTGGGAGCTTTTCACAGACCACACGTGTCCAATTCATCTGTGACAGTCAGGACATTTCAACAGTTGGACAACAGAATGGTAGTATGATGCAGGTCTGCTCCGACCAACCTTGTGAGACCTCTGAGGCAGGCATTACCAACACTTCCACAGTGATCAGTGCCAATATAACAAACCCTTTAAGTACGGGCATAGGACAAATTTTGTGCTTAAGTTCTCCGTATGAGACCCATGAAACAGATAACACCAATACAGCGATGTCTAGTATTAGTGAACAAAATGTCTGCTCCAATCCCCCATGTGAGACTCATGAAACAGGAACCACTAGTACAGCCACTATAGCCACATCTAGTATGGATGCCAGGCATCCAACACCTAGTAGCCCTCAGCATGAAAAAGACATCTACATAGGTCAACCTAGCATGAGTGGAGAACTCAAAGGATCTTGGTCTATCACAAAGGCTTCTTGCCAAGCCAATCAGAGTAATTCATCCAACATTGCCCTGACTATGAAATCCACAGCAACCACCATTCAGGATTGCCAAAAGTTCTCTTTCAAAGAGGTCAGTACTGATATTGATACTAAGGAACTAACTACACAAAGTATTAAAGCTGAGCAAACAAGCCCATCTTTGATAGAGAGTATAATAGGTTTGAAGCCAGAAAAGTCAACCAGTTGGCATTCTGAGTCATATCACATTCACAAAACCAATGTTCCTACCATTGGACAGTTGAAAATAGATGCCCCAGAACCCACTGAAATACAGATAACCACTAAGCAAGAGTGCCCAGTACATAAAGATGATTTGAACAACACTACTGTAACTATGAAAGCCACAGAAATACAGTGTCCTGTGGCTGCTATACCTCTCCTGTGTTCTGATCCTTTTTGTGAGACTTCTGAGACTGACACTGCTTCAACATTGGACAATATTCAACAAGTATACTACCAGCCATCAGGTGAAATCCATAAAACAAGCAAAAATACAGCCACTGTTGCAACCTCCTCTGTGGTTATTAGTCATCCTAATAATGTTCAGGAAGCAATTCTTAGCACCACAGAGGCGATCATTGAGAGCCAAGATCCTCCCTGTGGTTCCACTTCTCTCAACCAAACCTTGGAGCAAGTTTCAGATTTGGTGGTACTGCCACTAACAGCCACAACTATTCCCAGGAGCACACACCCCTCAGGAATCCCATCACCTGGACAGAAATTCTGTTCTAATCCCCCATGTGAAACCCATGAGACAGGAACCACACATACAGCCACTACTGTCACTTCAAACATGGGTTCCAATGAAGGTGAGTAATTATTTTTACTTCATAAAGTGATTTGATGAGTAAAAAATAATAGGAACAGCGAAGGAATTTGTACAAGTTTTAAGTACTTGGATAGCCATCATCATATACTTAAAACATTTTTAAAGTTAAAAGTTCAATGACAAAAAACATTTGAAGATAATGAAAAACTAAAGTTTTCTAAGTATTAATATAATGTTCTATTAAATCATATTCTCCCCAAATGCAGTATGCTAGATTTTTCTCTTTTCCCTCAACAGCCTTTTAAGTTTTTAGAAATCTTGCAAATATAGGGTATTCTTCAGCTTCTTTTAATCCTAACAGTCACTTTCTTCCCTTCTTTCATAGCTCCTCCACCTGCTGCAAATGGACAAGAACAATTAGGAATCACACAAGAAACTTCTGTGATTACTACCAGCTCCAGTAGTGTGACAACAGCCTTCCCTACCCAGTCTCGGGCAATGACCACTGTGACTCAGTCTACATTGGTCCCCAGCCCTGCGGTTCCAGTGAGAACAAATTCTAACTCTAAATGGAGTTGGATAATTATTTTGTTTCCTATATACGGCTTTGGTTTGGGTTTTGTAGGAATAATTTTTTTTCTAACTATAGAATTCAACAATATGAAGTTGTTGGCCCTACCATGCTTTGTTTATAATTAATAATTTTGAGTTCTTTAACATTTATATAATCCTTTAAGATTTTCAGATAATTTCACTTAAATCATTTTTTAAAATTTCCCTTGTTTTTAAAATCTCTATCATTTGCCTTTTCTTTTATATTTTAGTTAAGTAATGTATATGCTAGGGTTAAAAGTTAATTGGACAAAAACATCTATTCCCCTTTGCTATTTTTTTAAATCAATGATTTGGATAAATGTACAAGATTTATATGATTATTATATATATTTAGGGTTAGGGTTAAATCAGATTATACAGTTTAGCATATTTTAGGGATAGCTAATTAAATCCAAAAATATCTCAAAAATTCTTTCAGCAGTTTGAAAGTGCCCTTGGATTTTTAGGGAATCCAAATAGGGATTATTATTTAGGGGGAATAATAGGGAAATAGTAGAAAAATTATTTTCCTCTTTTGCCCCTTGATTCATTCCATATCTAGAACATGTTTAAGTTTTTAGAAAAAACACTAAGTTCTTGAAAGACTTGAGGTCTTGAGAATTAACGGAACTGAATGTGTAATATGGAGATAAAGAAACTTGAGAGGTATTTGCTAGGTATTTTAAATGTTTGAAAAAGTAATATTTTTAAAAGGGAATAATTGGGTTTTTCACTTAAAAAAAGTTACTTAAAAGGCAAAAACTAATTAATCATTTGAATAACATTAGACAAAATCATTGTTGCCACCATATCTCTGATGTAAACATTTCTTCTCTTCTAGAATATCTCATTAATGATGGAAACACCTCCAGAGGAGAAGACTAACAAAATTCCTGACCCAGATGCAATTTCAGGAACTGTGCCTAGCACAGAGGCCTCTCTTTCTGCTATACATGCCTTAGACACAGATGAAGCAAAAACTACTAAGCAAGAGCAAAACTCCAAATCACTACTATTACCACAGCTTCTCCATTCCACTGAGAGCTCAGTGTCACCCTTGGAGGAACAGCCCCAGCCTTCTGAGAGCCAGATTGCTGTGAATACAATTAACACAAAAAAATCTCTGCCATATCAGGACTCTAACAATTCAACTGATTTGACTGAAGTGGATCAGTTTTCTCTGCCTCATCAATTAATGGCTGAGGGACAAGTGGGCACCTCAACACTAATGGTTTCAGGACTCTCCCCAGAAGAGCTTGCAGTCACTGCAGCAGCAGAGGCTGCAGCCCATGCAGCAGCCACTGAAGAAGCCCAGACTTTGGCCATACAAGCTGTGCTACAGGCTGCCCAACAAGCTGTGATGGGTAAGTGCAGGTAGAATTTTGATAATCCAGAATGTTTTAAGTAAAGAGTGAAATAATAAAGATATTTATATTTAATCATGTTGTTTGGTTTTAGGAGTAAGCATACAAAATATATTTAAAGATCATTAAAATTACATTTTCAGATATAAGAGATATTCTCATAGTAATAGAGAACTTGGCAAATTTTCATGAATTTCCATTAAGACAAACATGCCAAAGCCATTTGTCATTCTGTGACAGCCATGGAGTCCCTTTTGCATTGATAAGAGACATGCCACAGCACATGTGAGAATTCATTTAGGAAACTTTTCAGGTCTGTCAAGGACTATAGCCTGATTTAATTGGCTCATAATCATTGGGACTGTATTAATTATATTTAGCAATAAAGGCACCTATCTACATTTAAAATGCATTAAAAGGCATTGGAATAAATGATAACCTAGCACTAAGTATTTTAGGCCTGTTGAATCTTGCCAGCTGTGAATTGATCTTAAAGATTGTACTAACATTTCTTTTTGTCCCCGGATAGGTACTTCAAGGGAACATATGGACACATTGGACCCAGGAATGGCACAGGCAGAACAAGGTCACCTACCAACTGAAGCCCAAGAGGGTCAGTCTTCTGCCATTCCCATTGTGTTGACCCAGCAAGAGCTTGCTGTCTTGGTTCAACAGCAACATCAGTTACAGGAGACCCAGACCCAAACACAACAGCAGCCTATCTCTTCAGAGGCCCTGGCTCCTGCAGATAGTCTCAATGATCCAGCCACTGAGAATAGTAGCCTTAGCGATACAGCCAGTGTTATTACCAGCACAGTAACTCTTATGCCTTCTGCAGGTACAGGAAGTAAGCATTTTTCTTCTACATCCAGCAATCATTTATAAAGTATAAATTTTATGCCAGTAATTGTGTTGTTGGGGATAAAAGTTCAAAAAATAAATCCTTTCCTATTTGTATGCAAAGAGCATATATGAATTATTTGAATACAAGGTAATTGGGGAGGAATGGCACTTAGTATTTGGAATTAGTACAGATTGCTTATAGTGGTAGGATTTGTGCTGTATCTTGATAAAGAATTCCTTAAGGCAGAAATGAAGTTTCTCATTCATGGAAAACTTGTTATTACCAGTTAATAAATTCCAATAACACTGAATTAATCTTAGGATACAAAAGATTCATTAGTTAGGCTTAATATTAATGCATACCATTTAGTTTCCTTAATCAGTTTTACTATTACTGAATCAATAATGGTCAAATGGAAAGATTTGGAATCAAAAATTCTTGGCCTGATTTCACATTTTATTTGTTCTCTATAAGGACACATTCTCCTGGAATAGTCCCATGTCTGTTGTCAGATTTTGTAGACTAGACAATTAACCAGGGAACCAGAAGATAAAATTGTTTTGTCCTTGAAAAATAAGTGTCACAAAGAACAAGAAGCAAGAATGAGAAATAATGTTGCTTCATTCCCATCTATGTAATTTTGGGTAAGTTATTGTTGATTGTGCCTTCTGGATCAGTTCTAGGACAGAAGAGCAGTTACAGGTTAGGTAGGTAGGGCTAGGTCACTTACCTAGGATCACAGCCTGGAAGTTTCAAAGGTTAGATTTTAATCCAAGACCTACTATCTTTAGCCCTGACTTTCTATCCATTGAGTCACATGTTTGCCCTGACTAACTGATTTCTAAGATCTTTGTTCATTACAAAAGTTAATGAGCTGTACGGTAAAAAAGGGAATATTTTATTAAGAATAAGTTATGGTAGATAAAGCAGTAACTAAATATTCTATTAGAACTTCCCTTTGATATCTTTTACTAGGTCTGCCAGCATCCAATACATTTGTGACCCTTTCACCTACAGTTGTAGCCAGCCCAGCCAAATTGCAGGCTGCAACTACCTTGACTGAAGTAGCCAATGGTATTGAGTCAGTTTCGGTGAGTTAGAAATTATAGAGTTGGTGGTATTGTAACCCCTTTGGGATCTAAAAGGTGGGGAGCCTATATGTAGAACAATTGCTATATTAAGTATACTTTTTCTTCTAGAAAACTGACTTACCATCATCCCCATCTATCAAAGTACCAGTGAAAAAGGAAAACCAGTGGTTTGATGTAGGTGTCATCAAAGGCACCAGCATGATAGTGACTCATTATTTCTTGCCACGTGATGATGCTTCATTAATGGATGTAAGTCTTCCAGGATAACTTGTGAACTTTAAGTAGCAGTAGAAAGACAGATCGGAACCACTATGTAAGAAGGGTAGGCCAGATTAAAATATGCATTTTATTTCACAGCTGATTTATTGATTGGCAAAGGAATTTAATTATTTGTCTGGGATACAGGGGATTTTTGAGAAAATAACTAGAAATATGAATTCTTTTTTATTTCTTTAGCCTGGGACAAAACAGTTTCTGAACTTGATGAAATATTTGTTCTCAGATCAATCATAATGTGCTAGGAAACATTAATGGTAACTTGTAGTTATTGAACTATATAGTTTAAAATTAAGAGAGATACAGATACAGGACAATTTGAAGGAACTTGAAAGGCTAAATATAATGATGGGAATGTTCTTAAAGTTTAGTTTTTGAAGGAATAATAAACTTCTAAATGATGGTAGGAATAAGGACTCTGCCAATCACCTTTCTACCTTGGAATTATGTGGAGATGTGATGGGAAAGTGGTAGTCAAGAAATTATGAATTTTATTTAGAGTTAATACTGAAGTCTTAAAGCCAGGAAGGGACAGATTTTCAATGACTAATGAGCCTGGCAAGTGCACCCATTCAAAATTTCTAAAATAGCTTCCTTATGTTCTAACTTGCTAGGAAGAAATTTTAAATCTTAAAATGGTTTGTAATCTTTGTCATCTAATAGATGAGGTTTAAAAGTTCTCTTTTTTTATTTTTCATCTTCTAGTATGATTCCAGTAATGTCTCTGACTATAGCCAGTTTAAAAAACAGGAACTGCAACCAGGAACAGCCTATAAGTTTCGAGTAGCAGGGGTCAATGCCTGTGGCCAGGGACCCTTCAGTGAGATTTCAGCCTTTAAGACATGTCTTCCTGGTTTTCCTGGGGCCCCCTGTGCCATTAAAATCAGCAAAGTGAGTATTTTCTCAGAGAATTACTCTTTTCCTTTCTTAGTAATTTGTCAATTTATAAATTGATATAAAAATATATATAGTTAAGGAGATCATGAGAGATAGATTTATCAGTTCCTGCTATTGGAGCCTGTACATAATACATACAGGAAGAAGCTAATAGTTTAATATCACTGTTATTGTGGGTAGCAGAAATAGGATGATCAATCTGATTTATCAATAAATATTCAGTTGAGAAATGGGTTTAAGGATTAACATGGAAGGAATTTAGGGTTAGTAAAGCAGAAATACATATTTCTTTATAAGGAAGAATATGGTATGATCGAAATCAGATGGCAAGTTTGTCTCAATTCTGCCTGCTGAATATCCATTTTCCTCAATTTTATGGGTTTTTTTAATTAATTTAAAATATTTTACCATGGTTACATGATTCATGTTTTTTCCCTCCCTCCTCTCACCCCCCTCCAATAGCCAACAAGCTATTCCACTGGGTTTTACATGTTTCATTGATTAAGACCTATTTCCATATTATTGACATTTGCACTAGGGTATCATTTAGAGTCTACATCCCCAATCATCCCCATCAAACCATGTGATCAAGCAATATGTTTTTCTTCTGTGTTTCTGCTCCCATAGTTCTTTCTCTGGATGTGGTTAGCATTCTTTCTCAAAAATCAATCTGAATTATCCTGGATCATTGCATTGCATAGCAGAGAAGTCAGTTACATTTCGTTAGTGCCACAATGTTTCCATCTCTTTGTACAACGTTCTGGTTCTGCTCCTTTCACTCTGCATCAATTCCTATAGGTCATTTCAGTTCACATGGAATTCTTCCAATTTATTATTCCTTTTAGCATAATAGTTCCATCCCAATTAAAGGGCATCCCCTCATTTTCCAATTTTTTATCACCACAAAGAGCATGACTATAAATATTTTTGTATAAGTCTTTTTCCTTATTATCTCCTTGGGGTATAAACCTAGTAGTGGTATGGTTGGATCAAAGGGTAGTCTTTTAAAGCCCTTTGGGCATAGTTCCAGATTGCCTTCTAAATTGTAAGTAAGAATTAGGATAGAATTTCTTCTAAAACAACTTCAAATTATAATCCAATGAGTCTTTATCATTTCATGCATATAGGTGGAAGGTGACTACTCTAGAATTTGGAATTTTCTAAATTTGCATCTGAAATTTTCTGACTTCCTTTTCTCTCTATTTCCATTCTCTATAGAACCCAGATGGTGCCCATCTTACCTGGGAACCACCTTCAGTGACTTCAGGCAAAATTATTGAATATTCTGTATACCTTGCCATACAAAGTTCTCAGTTAAATGAACCAAAGAATTTAGTCCCAGCTCAGCTAGCTTTCATGCGTGTCTACTGTGGGCCAAATCCTTCCTGTTTAGTGCAATCTTCTAGTCTTTCTAGTGCTCACATTGACTATACCACTAAGCCTGCTATCATCTTCCGAATTGCTGCCCGAAATGAGAAGGGCTATGGTCCTGCCACACAAGTCAGATGGCTACAAGGTGAGTACAATTCACATGTCTTTGAAACTTTTGGATATGTGTTAGGAAGGAGGAATCTCCTTCCTAAGTTGTATTTCTCACGTGAAAGAAGCAGTTATGTACTAGAACTTTATAATCAGGATGACCAAGTTCACACATTAGTTCTGTCCCACCTTAGTCATTTAATTTTGGGGAATCGCTTTCTCAGCTAAAAATGAATACTTTTTCTTAGATTACATTTTAAGGATAGGTCTTCATTATTCTAAATTGAATAACAATTTTTCCTTTGTTCAACTTTTTTTTGTTTTGTTCCTATAAGTAGTCTTTTGCACAACAATTAGGGAGCTGTGGGAAGATTTAAAAAAAAAACAGGTTTTCTTTCTTTTATCTTTTTTTAATTCTTACTTTTTGTTATAACCCCTCACTCTAAATATTCCTTCGGTATTTAGGTCAGAGATCAGATTGAAATCTAGATTTAGAAACTTCCTGGTTCATGCAGAGAATTATGATCAGAAAATTAAATCAGGTTTATGTAGTTGAGTTAAGTCATGTCAGACTCTTTGTGATCTCATTTGGGGTTTTATTGGCAAAGATGCTTGAAGTGGTTTGCCATTTCCTTATTTCCTTCTCCATTTGACAGATGAGAAAAACAGGCAAACACATTTGAGTGATTTGCCAAGAGTTACACAGGGACCAGATTTCAATTTAGGTCACAGCTCTATCTACTACTCCATTAATATTAATGTATTTAGGTACATAAGTAATGTTTGAATCTGATAGTTATTATTACTTGTCTCATTCCATCTTTGAGCTTTAGGGTTCAGGTTTTTCTTCCCTCTTTTAGTGCATTGATTCCTACAATCATTGATCTTTTTCATCTTACCAACTTTTATTATAGAATCTGGTAAAGATGGCTCTAATATGAAGCGTGCCAACAAGCGACTCTTATCATCTCCTGAAATGTAAGCAGAGACCCTTCAATTGAAATTCATGGGGATAGGGAAAGCCAGAGCAAAACTATTTATGGGAGGAGGGAGAAAGGTCAAGTGTTCTTTTTGAATTGTGATACCCTTTGCATTGTCTAGAGATGATCATAGACATATTGCCCTTGAAATGCAAACATAATTGTCACATTCCTACACTAATTCTTCTTCCCACTCCCTACTAAGGAAATCACCGCCAAAGAAATCCAAGGCTGATGGTCAATAAAGGAAGGCTGATTACCTAGTCCCTTATTATGCAGGAAGATCCACTCTAACCTTGATCCTCAACAATACTTCAGAGGCACCACTTGCCACCCCTCAACTATGTATTGTGTGAGCTGCTGGTCATTTTTATCTTGTCATTTTTGTTGGGGGCTGTTGGGGCAAGTCACAGAACACAAGTTATTTTGAAGAAAGAACATGTTATCGTTGAGGTTAAGATTCAGAAAATGGATAAATATAATTTAACACTGCTATATTATAGCTTTCCTAATTTCTATGATTTTTCAAATTATTTTAGCTGCTAAATCAGATTATTTTAAGTCTGGAAAGGATTAGACTTTGAGGATAAAGGTGATGTGGTGATGGGGAAAGGTCATTTAGTTATTACTCCAGTTAATTCTTCTGGCCTGTGTTAAGTTCAACTGTTTCATGGGAAGATAATTCTTCTTGCTCTTCATTCAAAGAGAGGATATATAAACACTTCCTTTTTAAAAAGACAAAGAATTACTTGTTCTTGCTGACAGCAAAATGGAGTTATGTTCATCCCTATTTTATTTATTCCTAAGAAAAATGTTTCATCCTTTAATATATATAACAAGTATCAAAAGTGAATTTTCTTATCATTATTCACTGTTGAGTCAGGTCCCACTTTTTTTTATCCTTGTATATTTGTTTAGATTTTTTACATTTATTTAACTTTATCCCCTACTCATTAGCAAGTCTGCAGAAAGTTTAAGATTATCTCTGTCTTTCCCCAAAATCATATATCTCCATTGCTATATGAATATTACTTTCTGTGCTGATATCACAGCTTGAGGGTGTTTTGGGTCATGGGCAGATTTTCATCAATAAAGGTGGAAGGCCCACTAGTTAAAACCCTTTATGAGGTCATAGGAAGAGCTGTTCTAATAGTAAAAAGTTGAAGTAGATAGAAGGATGTTACATTTTTATTACACTCTTTATGTGAGGTATTTATTTATTTATTTTTTTTTAAAAATTTTTTTTTCTAACTATCGAGGATGAGTTTATATGTGTTATTTTAGTAGGAGCATTGAAGGAGGAAAGCCGGTGGGTACTTGGGAACTAGAATGAGAAAAGTAGCTTCTATTGTATCCACTTTGAGAACTGCCTGCAAAAGATTCACTGACATCATCAAGAAAGTGTTTTGGGAGGGCAGCAGGGTGGGCTACTGATATATTATTGGATTGGGGGGGGGGGTGTTTTTTTAATTTTGCTCTCTTGCTTTATCTTTTCTGAGTTAAGCACCACAAAAGAATTTAAAGCATAAACTCCTTTTGTATTATTACAAAATGAGAGACGAAATGCGTTTAGGTAGTTATTCCTTTCCATGTGGCCCCAATCCATAATGATCAGGTATAGATATATGAAATAATATATGGAGAAGAAAACAACAGAAGAAAGCTAAATCTTGAGGAAACATTACATGAACAAATTAAAGGGGGAAACTTTGCCAACTCTTATCTAGGATGAGTTTGTGTGTGTTTTTTTAGTAGGATCTAGATAGAGTTGGTGTTGAGTTGAAAAATATTGAATTTAATGAGTATCTCAATCAGCTTAAGGGGAAAACAGCGCAGGTTGTAATAAGGAATGCATCTTAAAATAGAAAATTCAACAAATTCATATTGTTTCTTTCTCATCTTAAGTCACTGAGTAGGACTAAATAATATAAAAAAGGTGAGGTTGTGAGAAAAACGTCTTTTATATCTCCTTGTTAAAATTGTTAATAATGTACAGATTCCATTCCCCAAATATAATGTTTGGAAGCTTAACATAGAATTTTGTCTTTATTTCTATTAAATTGGAAAGGAATGGTTGTTCCTTTCCTGCGCGCTTTTACAGTACTCAGCCCCACCATCATTCTTCCTTCACAAGCCCCACTGAGATTTAGAGTCTTTTGTATAATAGTTATTTCAATGTGAAATATTTTACTGTTTAGTCTTGTGTTTCTATTAGCCCGATACACATTTTTCTTTTGGTTTTCCCTTTCTTGCTCCCCGTCCTTACCCTTTTTAACTTCCTTTTTTTAGACAAAAAGCATACTTTACAATGTAGAAGAAAGATCCTTTACTAAATCAATATTAGCATTGTATGTTGGTTTTGTGCTATTTTGAACAATTAAAGATTTTGTTTTGAAATAACTTTTAGTGTCTTTTACTCTTCCTTTCCCAACTTCTAGTTTAGAATAATTATAATCACCCTCAAAAAGACCTTTATAGGGAAACTTATTTTTCTTTGCACTATCCAAACATAATACCTTCGAACTATCTCCTAGACATTGACTATAGTATGCTTTTGGGAAATCTGAAGGTGTGTTTTGACTCAAATTATATATGTGATTTAAAGAAGTAATAAATATTCCAGCTTCATATTTGCCTCAAACTTATTTGTTACTCTTATCTGAAAGAAATCTTGAGCAATATAATATACCTGGTTTTTCTATCATTGTAGGTCTGTGTTAAAGCCATCTCAGTACATTTATATAGATAAAGGGAATCTAAATTAATTGTTACTAATTAAAGTTTTAAAGATAATAATTTAGGTATTATTTCCACAGTATCCCTTAAAGGACCATACACTTAACAATATCCTTTTTCAGACAGAGCTAACCCATTTTCAACTTTGTATATTTTAAAACCTAAATTACATGGGAGACAGGACCTCAAATCAGAAGTATTTATTTTTGTGAATTTAAATCTGACATCAGATACAGTAGCTACATGAATATGGGCAGTTCATGTAATCCTGATTTCCTCAGTTTCTTCATCTGTAAAATGGGTTGGAGAAGACAATGACAAACCATTCCACCATCTTTGCCAAGAAAACCTCAAATAGGGTATTGAAAAGTTGTATATACCTAAAAAATAATTGAACAAATGGCTATGGGAGTTATTTTTAGAAACCAGTCTAAAAATGCTCCTAGAAGTTAATCAGATTCAGTTATTGCTGTTAATAATGGGTTTCAAGATAACTTCTTGAGTAATACCAGCATTTTCCAAAAGGAAACCAGAGGTTAAAATTTTAAAAAGCAAAAGTATAGGCAAAAATACTAATCATTCCACCACCAGCTCATTTTCAAAATGAAAAAAAACCTTTTCTATAAATCATGTCATTTAGGGAAAACCCTAATAAAAAATAGCCCTTTCCATTTTTAAACATCATTATCTAGCACTTTATGAAGATATGGAAATAATTAAATTTTGAGGCTTTTGAATAGGCAAATAGAAACCAGTAACAGGATCAAATATACAAATTAAGAGTAATTCACCGTCAACAGTAAATCTAGATTCCTGACATTCCTGTTAAGAATCCAACAAAGAATTTATGACCAATTAAGATAGGATCTTAGGAGCTAAAATTAGTCATTTTTATTACATTGGGAAATTTTACATCCTGTTTCTCTGATAAAAACCTAATTTCTTAAAAACATAAGGGAAAATAAGTCATGTATAAAAAATAGGCAATTTCCCAATTGATTTTCAAAGGATATGAACTATAGTTTTCAGAAGAACTAATAAACTATCAAGTTACATTTAAAAGTACTCCAAATCACTTGATTATAGAAATGAAAATAACTGACATGCCTCTGGGCTAACGTATTTAGGGTTAGGGTTATGTTATAAGCAATATGGAAAAACAAACATTGATGTACTTGAGACTGCATAACTGAGGGGAAACAAAACCAGGACTACATTATACACATTAACAGTAATATTGTATGGTGAATAACTGAATGACTTAGCAGTTCTTTGCTATATGATGGATCTAAGACAGAAAAACTGCCTTAGATGAAAATGCTATCTACCTCCAGAAGAAGTGTTGAGGAAGACTGAATTTAGATTAAAAAAATACTTTTTAAAAAAATTTCCTTTTCTCACTTCCTTTTCCACCCCCAGCTGTGGTGACTGTGAAAATGTTTTGTTCAGAATCCTTAGTATTAATGGTATGTTCTTGCTTGTCTTCATATGGGATATAGGGAGAAAGACTAGAATCTAAATTAATGTTTAAAACATTTAAAAAGAACATTCAGCAAGAAAACATACTAACTTGAAGTCTGATTACAATTCTACTTCAGATGACTCCGGCCTGAGTTTTATTATGATAAAACAGTATTACTGTTATTTGATATAGCAATTGCCAGATCTGTGGAAAGATAAACTACAAAAACTCATTTCCTCAAACATTCAGTAAATAAACATTTATGAAACATTGACTAATAAATACTGATTCAAGGGAGAACCAATGACTAAAATACCTCATGGACAAAAGTACTTCATACTGAGATGTATCTTTTTAAATTTTTTCA
This sequence comes from Monodelphis domestica, assembly GCF_027887165.1. Taxonomy (NCBI): domain Eukaryota; kingdom Metazoa; phylum Chordata; class Mammalia; order Didelphimorphia; family Didelphidae; genus Monodelphis; species Monodelphis domestica. Next base: position 108,578 of record NW_026605000.1, read on the forward strand.
AGTGCAGGTTTTCCTTTTAAAATTTTTTTTCTCTATCCTTCCCATGAAAAATAAAACATCTAACAAATATGAAATCAACAAATTGCCCATTTCTAAAAAAAATTAAGTAGCATCTAATACCCTAAACTTCATCATAGTATATTTCATTTTTCTTAAAATTCTGAATAATAATTTCATTAATCAGGTATTTATGTGTTTTAATCTTAAAGATAGTAAGACCATCAATAAAGAGAAGTATAGTTACTTTAAAGCATAACCATGTGAAAAGTGAAGAAAATCAGCTTGAACAGTGAGTCTGGGAAGCTTAATTGGGAATAGATTATGAAAATTAAAATCTAATCAATGTCTTGTAGGTGATAGTAAGTCCCTGGAATAGTTGAATGAATAGCTCACAGATGTGTGCTTAAATGAAAATTAGTATGTCGGCAATATGTAGAATGGGATCGAGGGAAGAGAAATGAGTTTTGTTTTCTCCTAAGTTACATTCGTATAGGCATGAGAAAATCAGAGAAATTGTATTAATAATACAATAATAATACTAATAACGGAGGGATAAAAATCCCTCCATTCTGGGATTTTTATATTCTACAGGAGTGAGGACACGACTCTGGAGCAAGGGCTGGGGGTGGGGTGGGGGTGGGGTTAACCCAAAGGAATAGAGGTGGTTCTCATCATTTGGGGGATGGATGAATGAGGTGTGTCTCTTTGTCCATCTCAATTCAGTTGGGTAATCCAAGGGCCTAAGGGAGCAGAGCAATTTCCCTAATAATCATTTGCCTGAGTTTCTGGGGGTACAAGGCCCATGCCTGCAGTAAAAATACACCCTGTTCTTTCCTCCTTAGTTTCTCTTGCCCTTTTCCCTAGAATTGGCATGTTTCCCAAACTACAGATAAACTCTTCTCAAGGGCTTTTAAAAAAATAGGTCAGGAAAACTAAACATTTCATGGGATGGTGGGGGTAGTTTATTCTTTATACTCGGGGATCTTGAAAATGGGATTGGAATTGTCAATGTGCAATCTAGAAGTCCCCAAACTTGTAGCTTAGAAAGATTTAATGATTCCTCAGTTTTATTTAGCTAGGTGGTGAAAGCCTCAGGTTTGAGCCTATTCCTGTGAAGAATCCACAATCCACTTCAGATTGGTGCTAAACCCCTGGGGAAACCTAGTGACTTTGGCACTATAGGCAGTGTGTCAGTCTGGATCATTGTTAGGAGGGTGTGATCTACTGAGAGAGGCTACTTGAGATTAGAAGAGTCACTCAACTTTGGTTTGGCCTTAATTAGCCCCCATATGAAGTGGTTAATGGATTCTCAAGGAACAAGCTCACAAACCTGAGGCTTTCACCTCTAAGCTAAATATAATCAAATACTTTTTTATAATGTAGTCCTCTAATTTTACTAAATTTTTTTCTCATATTTTCTAGAAGGAAAGGGAAGGAAGAGGAGTCAGAGAATAAAGTTACATAATGTGAACTTCAAGAGACATTTTTAAAAAGAGAGAAAAAATTGCCAAAATGAGTGATGGGAAGGGATTGGACCAAGGACCAAGGACTGATCTTGTAGAAAAGAGGGTCTCTAAAATATGGCACTAGAAAATGAGAAAGGAGGTCAAGGATATTGTTAGAAGGAAGAATTTAGGATAAACTCCATTTTCTCTATAAATTATGAGAGAATGTTTTCTGAAAGCACGCAGAGAGGGGAGAGGAAAATTGGGGACCCATCAAAGAGAAAGGTAAAAGTTTAAAACAATCTTTCAAGAGTGCCAAAGTCCATTTAAAAAAAAATTATGCGATTATGATATGGCAGTTGAGATTAGTTAAAAGAGATTTACAGTGCATAAAATCATCATGGTTTTGTTAGTATCCCCAATACTATTTAGTAACATGATATAATGGGATTAGAGGGGCCAGATGAAGGGATTAATATAACAAAATAAGCACAAAGCCTTGGAATCACAGAATAACAGTTTGAGTTGAAAAGGATTTTAGTGGACTTTTATTCAACCTATACCTAATTTGAGAAGTATGTAATATAAAGTTGAACTAATTAAGTATAAATATAAGATTTTTTTCCCTCATAAAATGGATAACTTCATAACCTAATGAAATTTCTCCTCCAGATCAAAACAAAACAATAAAATGTCTTCAGCCACTTTCTTATTCTGCTGACTTCCTATCTATCTGGTTCTGAGGAAAAATGATTTGGCAGTAAAAAACATCATCTGCATTCTTGGTGGAATGACTGAGGACACAGATAATTCAGAAGACCTGGCAAGTTTTGTGCCCACAAGTATATAGCTAAGATCACAGATTAGTCATTTGCAGTGGACAACTGAAAGTGTAAAAGGAAAACTATTTCAGAATTTGAAAACCTAGCTTACCAATAATAGACAATTATTCTAAATATTATTTTCAACAATTGAGTAATATTTAACTGAGATATACACATCATTTCTTTCAAGCTTCATTTTTAGCCAAAGCTTTCAATTACAGATAAAATTTGTATTCATTGTCTGGAACCAGTGAAAGAAGGGATCTTTAAGATACTAAGTCATACCTCAGCAAGACATTCTATGACAAGCCCCAAAATCCCAGCTTTTGGGACAAAAATCCACTACTTGATAGAAACTGCTGGGAAAACTGGAAGACAGTGTGGGAGAGATTAGGTTTGGATCAACACCTCATACCCTACACCAAGATAAACTCAGAATGGGTGAATGACTTGAATATAAAGAAGGAAACTATAAGTAAATTAGGTGAACACAGAATAGTATACATGTCAGACTTTTGGGAAAGGAAAGATTTTAAAACCAAGCAAGACAGAAACTGAGTCACAAAATATAAAATAAATAATTTTGATTACATTAAATTTAAAAGGTTTTGTACAGACAAAACCAATGCAACCAAAATTAGAAGGGAAGCAACAAATTGGGAAACAATCTTCATAACAAAAATCTCTGGCAAAGGTCTAATTACTCAAATTTACAAGGAGCTAAATGAATTGTACAAAAAATCAAGCCATTCTCCAATTGAAAAATGGGCAAGGGACATGAATTGGCAGTTTTCAAAGAAATCAAAACTATTAATAAGCACAAGAAAAAGTGTTCTAAATCTCTTATAATCAGAGAGACGCAAATCAAAACAACTTGAGGTATCACCTCACACCTAGCAGATGGGCTAACATGACAGCAAAGGAAAGTTATGAATGCTGGAGGGGATGTGGCAAAGTAGGGACATTAATTCATTGCTGGTGGAGTTGTGAATTGATCCAACCATTCTGGAGGGCAATTTGGAACTCTGCCAAAAGCCTGATAAGAGACCCTTTGCCCTTTGATTCAGCCATAGCACTGCTGGGTTTGTACCCCAAAGAGATAATAAGGAAAAAGACTTGTCCAAGAATATTCATAGCTGCGCTCTTTGTGGTGGCCAAAAATTGGAAAATGAAGGAATGGCTGAATTGTAGTATCTGTTGGTGATGGAATACTATTGTGCTCAAAGGAATAATAAAGTGGAGGAATTCCATGGAGTCTGGAACTTCCTCCAGGAAGTGATGCAGAGCGAGAGGAGCAGAACCAGGAGAACATTGTACACAGAAACTAATACACTGTGGTATAGATTTCTCCATTAGTGTTAATGCAGTGACTGAACAAACAGGAAGGATCTAGGAGAAAAAAACAAGATACACAAGCAGAGGAAAACCTGTGGGAGTAAAAATCAAAAAGCAACTGCTTGACTACAGCGGTTGAGGGGACATGACTGAGGAGAGACTCTAAATGAACATCCTAGTGCAAATACCAACAACATGGAAATGGGTTCAGATCAAGGGCACATATGATACCAGTGGAATTGCATGTGGGCTACCAGAAGGGGTGGAGGAGGAGAGGGAGGAATAGAATACAATTCTTGTAACCAAGTGATGATGTTCTAAATTGACTAAATAAAAATTTAAAAAGAGATACTGAGTCATATAATAGTGACAATCTACATCAAAGCAATAACCTTATGAGCATTATGAAAATAAGAAAAGAAAAATACTTGTGATCTTAAAGGAAGAATCTTATTCTGAGTAATTCTAGGGCTCTGGAGAATAGCATCAAACTTTTGTGAGATGATGAAAGTATACCTTATGGACATGGAATGTGTCTTTTTCATTTCTAGAAAGTAGCATGAAAAGATACAATTAATACATAATAAAATTCTATTAGATAATATCCTAGAAACCACTTCAAGAATTTAGACCTAACTATCCCTTAAGAATTTATATTAAAAATCTACTCCATTTGGGCACTGTAATAATATGACCAACCAATGATGGAGGAGACTTTTTTTGAAAATAAGAATCTAGAATCTATTAACAGATAAATAATAGGAGAAAGTTTGCAAACATCTCCCACAAGTGTAAATGTTTCAAGGGGAATGGCTTTAAGTGCTAGTGAAGAGACCAACAAATCTTCAGAGGAAAAGTGACTGGCATCTCTCTTCTTTTTATTCGACACCAATCACTCACCTATCATGTATAATGATATAATGTGGGATTATTCAGCATATATGTCCCACAACAGATTACTCTTTAAAGTGTTGGTAGAAGTAGAATGATAGGGAAGGTCTGATGAATTTGAAAGAATATGTTCTATCTTTGTCCTTTAACCGTTTTCATATACTCTATAGAAAAGAATTAAATTCCAACTAGCACACCTGCATTCTAATTCCACAATTAATTTTACCACTCAACCTGAATTAGAATAGCTTCCTGTTTTGAACTCCTTTTCCCTACAGTAACATACAACTAATAAATTCCATTACTTATTATTTGGTTAGCTTGAGAATATTGGGAGGTGGGGAATGGTAGAGGGAGAAGAATGGAAAAAAAAGAAGTGGAGAAGGACTAACACTTCAAAAACTGTAAGAATGGAAAGTCTAAAGCAGTTATGCTGGACAGTTTTAAACTTCATATTGAATGTAGCTACGTATTAGGTATATAATAAAGTAGCTAGGATAGAAAGGTTAGAGAAGATAAGGAATGGACACTGATGGAGAAAGAGCTGAAGTCAGAAAGGAGCAAAAAAATGAAAAGAGCTCTTTAGAGGAACAGAAATTGATAGGTTTCTAATAAGTTAAATGACACCCCTTCAAAGTATATAACTGAAGAATTTTCTTTCCTATAATTGGATTCTGATTAGATAGAACATATTGTTTGAAGGAGTGGGGAGAAGAGTAAAGAGAGAGATAACAAAGTTCTTATTTCAGAAATTTCTTCAGTTTCCAAATGTCTTTCTTATCACCAAGTATAACCATGTTGTGAAAAGATCTGCAACAAAAGTAATAATAAAAGTTGACAAAAGACAAAATACAAGAAATATTCAATAGTTCAGAATATTGATACTAAGAGATGTGAAAGGACTTATCAAGAATTTCAGTATGCTTTAAGAACATCTGTTAAGGTATTTGATAATAAAATATTTTTTGTTGTATTTCCTTCAACCTGCCCTCTCCATTCTTGAATTTCTTATATCAAATTTAAGGTTAAAATTAAGGAGCGGTAGTGATAAGGACAGGAACACAACTATATGAAATTTATACACTTTTTTTACAATGTTGATTTCTATATTTTTACATCCACCCACCTCAGTTAGCTGATTTGACAAAGAAGAAATAAGTAGCACAAGAAAGTTAAAGAAAAAAACAGTTAATAAAAAAAGGCAAGCCAAACAAAAAATATGTTATCTGGAGAGATGCCATTTAGGGCTACAATACTGAGAAATAGTTGAAAGACTTTTTAAAAAAGACTTTCCCCTCCATCCTGCTTACTCTGTATCATCAAAAAGATCAGTATCAACTGCAAAGCTATGTCTTCTGGAAAAAAGGTTAATTAGGATAAGGAACATTAATTATTTTCATATATAAAGATACAGAAATGAAGCAAGTATATTTAACTTCTGGGAGTTTGAATGGTTTTGGGTAATCATCATTAAGAACATATAGAAGGAAATGGACAACGTAATTTAGGATTAGGGAAGAGTCATAATTGTTCAAGTGGTAGGATTCAGTTTGAAAATTAAATAGTGGAATTTAAGTAAATTAAGGAATATACTTATGTTAAGGTGAGAATGAATAACGGGATATGAAAAGAATTTGAGCAGAAGTGGGGTTAAATTAAGTTGACTGATAAAAATTTAAAATGGGAAAAATGGAAAATTAGAATGAATGGATCCAGATTCACAGACTCATCCCAAGATCAGACCCAAGAATGATCATATTGTACAATGGCTTCAAGATTCATAACAGTAAAATTAATTAAAAGATGGTGATTAAGTTACCAGTGAGGAAAAGAGACAAAAAGGAAGGGAAGTGAAAATTTGACTCAAACTTTGCAAAAAAAAAGGTTAAAATTTATTTTTTCACATAGTTGTGGGGAAAAAAATACTTTTTAAAAATTAAAATGAAAGAACAATTCCCGGACCTATTAGAACCAGGAGGTAAAGTGGAAATAGAAAACATCCACTGAAGTCCCAAGGAACCAATCAGGATTATTACCAAAGCATGGTAGATGATACAAAGGCTCTACAGCAGACTGGACATGAATAACCCTTATAAACATTTGGGATGGCAAAGTCTCTAAACTGGTTCATCTCTTATTTCTGCTGAGCTATTTCAATTCTGCTTTGCTCATGGAGCATGGTACTGGATGGCCATGTGTCAGTGTCCTCCATGTCTCAAGTAGATACCAGGGTGCTTCAGAGAGACCTTGAGAGTGTCCTTGTATCACTTCTTCTGACCTGAGTGAACCCTGGCCTTCTGTGAGACTGTAAAATAATATTTCGGGCAAACATGCATTTAGCATTTGAGCTGGTCTGTGCTCTCTGGTAAAGTCTGAACTCTACTATCCAGCTAGAGAAAGAATGGCATCTTCTAGGGCCTCTCTAGAATCTTTCAAAGACAATTCAGATAGAAGCCATTCTGTTTTCTGGTGTGGTGCTGGTACAATGTCCAGGTTTCACAGACATACAAGAAAGAGGGCAGCTCTGTAGACCTTCAGTTTGGTAGGCAGCCTAATATTCTTCTTTCCTACCCTTTCCTTTGGAGTCTTGCAAACCCCTGAGCTATCTGTGTATCTTTGAGCTATCTTCATGTAGCTGGTGGAGAACTTCCATTTTCATGATATTGTCAGACCAAAATTACCACAAGTGGCCAAGAAGAATTTCAGCCTTACAGCCTGAAGTGAGTGTGCAATCATCTTGGAAAGGTGAAAAACTATAAGATAGAAAAGGGTAAAATGGTGTGTGTGATATTTAAAGTCTTTTGAGTCTCAAACTGGATTTTAAGTGAGTCTTAAAGTCATTTGTTTCTCTTTTCTTTTTTAAAATTAGTTTATTTAGTCAATTTAGAACATTATTCCCTGGTTACAAGGATCACATTATTTCACTCCCTCCCCTCCCCCAACCCCTCCTGCAGCCAAGTGGTGGTGGTTTCTCTTTTCCAGAGTCATCATAGGCATGAATTTAAAAGGCAGGAGAAGTGGCTATGGCTCAGGATACACTAGATGACCTTGGTGTATGATTCCAGACCAAATTCCAAGCACTCCACAATACCAAATGTCTCAGCAAACCTTTCTACCAAGCAAAAAATAAAGGTTTATAGTTAACCATAATTTATCAGACAAATCTGCCTATAAACCTACAGAGGGAGACTCATCTATACTTTTTATGTTACTATGGGATCCATAGGGTATTTAGGGAAGACCAGTATCTTCCTGTAGATAATCTGCATGCACAGCAACCACTTGGAGAGTTAGTCTGTTATCTAGTCTAGGCATAGGAAGGCTTTATTCATCACTTCCCCAGCCAAAATTAATTTTTTGGCTGAAGACAAGAACAATTTGTTCCAACAGCAATGAAAGAAGTAGAAGCAGGTATTGTGGAATGCTGGGAGCTCAGTTAGACATGGAAGAAGCTAAGGTCATCCATATACTGCAACCAGACTTTTGTCTCACTGGTTTTCTCTTTTCTTATTTTTAATTTTATTTATTTATAAATTTTTATTTAATTAGTCAATTAAGAACATTTCCCCCTGGTTACAAGAATCATGTTCTTTCCCTCTCCTCCCTCAAACCCCTCCCATAGCCAATGCACAATTCTACTGGGTATTAAATGTGTCCTTGATCAAAACCCATTTCCATGTTGTTGATGTTTGCACTACAATGTTCATTTAGAATCTACATTGTTTTTTACTTTTTAAACTCTTACCTTCTATATTGGTTCCAAGGCAGAACAGCAAGGGTGAAGAAATGGGGATTAAATGATTTGCCCAAGATGACAGAACTATAAAGTATTTCGGGTTATATTTGAACCCAGGACATCCCATCTCTAGGCCTGGTTCTCTGTCAACTAAGCCATCTAACCAACCCTATTTTGGAATCTCTTGAGAACAAGGGTGACATGTGCTAAGTATTTTTTGCAAATATCATTTAAATTCTTATATCATTTGACTCTCACAACAACCCTCACAGAAGCAGAAACTGAAGCATACAGAAGTGAAGTGACGTTGTCTAGAGTTGGTCACTGCTTGGCTCTAGGGTATAAATTACTTTCAGCCTGGTTTAGCCTATCTGCCAAGAAAACTTGTGCAATTAAATGCTAATATAATTTAAAATGATCAAATTAATAACAGAAGCATATGGATACTTACAAAAGTATGAAACATTAACAGAATAAATATTTTGCGATGTAAGGTCCCAGGTTCAAATACATATTTTTATCAGAGAAAGAAAATTTAATTTTAAGTTAAAAAAATGAGGTAAAATGAGAAAAATAAGTGATGCTACTAACTTCTTCTTTGAGTTAAACATGGTATATCCAGAAATAAACTAGTGACTAAAACATGAGAAAGAAAACAATAGACCAATAACCCTAACAATGATACTGATTGTTAAATATATTAGCAAAATGTATTAAAAGTGTACCATGATGATCTAGATGGAATAATACTTGCAACTCTATATTGATTCAATATTGGGAAGATCATTAAAAGAATAGACAATGTTGATAACAAGAATAAAAAAATAATATGGATATATCAATAAATTTAGGGAAAGCCTTTGACAAAATTTAAAAAATCTGTATAAAAAAGGAAGAGAAAAAAACACTACTGGACCAACATAATATGTAACACATAAATGTTACAGGCCTTCCTAATAGGAATTAGACAAAACTTAGATGATAGTACCACCATGATTACTTGAGATGCTGCTAAAAATGTAATTGACTCTAGGCCCTGAAGTTCTGTATGTACTATAGTATGTGGCTGTCCACTAAAATATTTGATATTGGTTTTAAAATAATTGAAAAATTAGAACACAAGCATACAAAATAAAGAAGGAAACTGTTGTGTTGGGAGTCTGATAAACACGTGATCCTGGGGTAAAATCCGTATTTGATGAAAAATGATAGGGGGAAACTAGAAAAATCCTGACAAATATTAAATTAAACTTTCCATCAACACTTGATATTGCTATTTTGCATCCATAAAAGTTCACATCAGAAACAAATGAAAGACAGCTTGAAATACTTGTTGCAACTTTAGTTTGGGGAAGAATTTTCATTTTTACTCAAGGTATTAATCAAAGGAAATCAGACACATTAGAAAGTTTTTTAAGAAGGTAAAAATAAGTTGCTTTCTTCAACAAACAAATATTCAAAGGATATAAACAGTTCAAAATAAAGAAAATTTAAGCTAAAGAAAAATTATTAGGCAATTTAAGTAACAGGAAGATTAATTACGTAATATATTACCCATCTCCTGAAAGATGATTCTTTTTTTTTTTCAACACTGTGTATTGGCTCCAAGGCAGAAGAGTGGTAAGGGCTAGGCCATGGGGGTCAAGTGACTTGCCCAGGGTCACACAGCTGGGAAGTGGCTGAGGTCAAATTTGAACCTAGGACCTCCCGTCTCTAGGCCCGGTTCTCAATCCACTGAGCTACCCAGCTGCCCCAAGATGATTATTCCTTGATAGGAAAGACATTGTAGTTTTCTTGTGCTCATCTATCATATTTGTTACAGGGATTTTTTCTTTTCTTTCCTTCAAGTCAGGTGGCAATATTGGGATGAATATTAGAGTTAGAAAAAACACTGTTTGGGAGCAGCTAGATTTGGGTTGCTCGGTGGATTGAGAGCCAGGCCTGGGTTCAAATTTGGTTTCAGACACTTCCTACTATGTGACCTTGGACAAGTCACTTAATCTCCATTCCTTAGAACCATTACATAGTATTGATTCTAAGATGGAAGATAAGGATTAAAAAAAAATGCTGTTAAGGAAATTCAATCATATTTTATGTTTAGGTTCAAATTAAATTTTTTAATTTTACTGCCCACAGAGAAAGAAAATTAAAATTCAATACACCATATTAAGCAAAACTAATTTTCGGTTTAGTCATGTGCAAAACTAAATATCCTTTAATCTTATACTTTAATTCCATAAATTTGTCTTTTTTGAGATGAGATACCATGTATCATCTTAATTCTTATTTTTTCCTTCCAAAATTTGTAAGCTGATCCAATTTATTTTCTGCCTTTTAAAAATTTATTATTCTAATACTATTCATTACATATTTTAAATTTATTCATAAAAGCTTCTTTGATGTTCATTAATTAGACAAAAATGTTCATGATCATACATTTTCACTGACATGATATGCATTTGTTTCATTATATCTGCATTAAAATTTCAAATAAAAGTATTTTAAAAATAAAATATTTTCTAATTCTTCTTTTGCTATTTTTCTTGCGTTGGTCTTTTCACATTTGTACATCTGTTTGAATGTAAGTTTTTAATTTTTTCTTTTGGACTTTGAGTTCTTAAATTGAATTGTTTTGTCTTTTTTATATTCTTAGTAATGGTATGGTATTTTGTAGATGATTAATAAACAATTGCTTAATTGGTAGCATTCATTTTTACTTTTTTTTTTTAAACCCTTACCTTCCGTCTTGGAGTCAAATACTGTGTATTGGCTCCAAGGCAGAGGAGTGGTAAGGGCTAGGCAATGGGAGTCAAGTGACTTGCCCAGGGTCACACAGCTGGGAAATGTCTGAGGTCAAATTTGAACCTAGGACCTCCAGTCTCTAGGCCTGGTTCTCAATCCACTGAGCTACCCAGCTACCCACCCCCCACCCCCATTTTTACTTTTAAAAGCATTTTATATGTAATTCTTTTACAAATTTTGTGCTTGTAAAAATATTTTGTAAAACCAATATATTTTGGTGTAGAATATTGTATTAAGTTTATCGGTTGTTTTTAATTTAATTCTGGCTTTGTTTATTTGTTATTAGATTTTATAATGTCATTATTAAATTAACGATTTTTTTGTGGATTTAACACCTTAATCATAGATGAAAATATACTTTAAAATATTCTAATTTTTAAATATTACTTTTCTTAACTTTTATTAAGTAGCCCATATTATATACCTTGTAATTGATACTTCATTAAAAAATTACTTAATGTGACTTGAATGTGTTTTTTTTTTTTTTTTGTTTTTGATGATGTGCATTTTCAGTAAAATTCTGCATAGTTTAAGATATATTGCGTGCTCTAATTTAGTGGTAGGCTTTTTTTTTCGTGTTATATGTAAATAAATGGGTAGTTTTTTGTGTGTATCTGGTTGCATGTTTTGTGGTAATTTGAATTGGTTTGCTGACACAAGGTTTTTAAAAAATATAATGTGTTTAACATTGTTTTATTAAAACTTTGCTTTTAACATATGTGATTGTTATAGTAACATGCCTGTAAAATAAGTATTAATAAAATGATGAAAATATAATGGAATAGCATTTTTAGCGTTTTCCTACAGAAGTTCTTTTAAGCTCCGCCTCTTGGATTATACAGGGCGCCAAAAGTCGAGACGCCATATTTAAGGACTGCGCAGGCGTTACACTTCCTTTGTCTGCTTTAACGATGGGTCGCCGCCCTGCTCGTTGGTAAGTAATTTTTATTTTTAGTGAATTTTATGTGAAAATGTAATAGAAAGTAATTTTGTTTTTTTGGTAACAGTTATGTTTTGTGTTGTGGAAAACTTAATTGTTCGTTGAATTTATTTTAGTGCCGTTTAAGCTTAACATCTGTTGAGAACTTTAACCTCACGTGAGATTCCCATCACAAAGGAAAAAAAAAGAATTCAAATAGAAAAAAAGACGAGAGAAAGGAAAGACAGAGATAGAGAATAATGAGGAGGAACTATTTTTCCTTGACTAATAAATTTTTCTTCCGTTTTTCAACTCCCCCGTCTACCCCTTGTGTAGCACTAATCAGTTGGGTTAGGCAGACCCCGTATTCATAGCCCTAACCTTTATTTCTCTCTTTGAGTTGGAATATACTGTTGGAACACATGACAAAATCTTACCTTAGCCTTAAGTATTTTACTTTTTACAGACCCCAGATCCTTCCTACTAAGTAAATTTTGAGAAGAGATCTTTACCGAACTTAATTCCAGTTACCTTTTTGTAAGAGGACAAGCCTTTAAATCTATCTTTCCCAAGTAAGAAAGTAAAAAAGAAAAGATAGTTGGTCTCTAGGAAGAAGGGTGCTGGAGGCGGAAGAAATTGTCACATAGTTTTGACTAGCTGTATGTTTTCTTGTATTCACTAAAATGTTAATTAGCATTCTAAAATTAAATTGCAAACAGACATTAACTTATTTTTTAAAGTATGTAATTTAAAAAAACACATTTTTTGCACAAATTATAAACCATGTTCATGTGTCTTTGGTTGAAGGAAAATGACATCAAAACAAATACAATCTGATACCATGGTATTTAATAGTACTAAACACATTTTTCAAAAATCAAAACTACATTATACGCTTTAAAATATCCCCACAACAAAAATGTTCAATTTCTAAAAGTCTTGATAAACTGACTTAAATTCCATAAAAATTACTAGTGATTAAAATAAATTCTAAATAATAATTTTTTAATTTTTCTAGCTCTGTCTTTTATAAATGACAAAGTTAGTAATTTGTTAATATCCTAGTTATCACAATAATGTTAGACAAAGAATCCAGAGAACTTAAATTCAAAGCTGGCATCAAACCAGCTATGTAACCCTTAGCAAGTGAGTGAAACCAGATTACATAGTTTCTTCATCTGTAAAATGAAGTGGGGGGAAAAATGGCAAACTATTTTCAGATCTTTTTAAAATCCCAAGTGGGATCATAAAAAGTCAGACTAAAAACTTTAAAACAATCAACATTAATCAGTATGCTTCTGAAAACACTTTCCATATATTTTGTTTAAAACTTTTATTATTCAAAGCAATATATATGTTTAGTAACAACTTTTAAAAAGGGGGATTATTTTGAATGGTATTAGTTCTGTTGCTTTGCACAATATCTGGCACCAAATATATATAATAGATGCTTTTTTAAATAAAACTGAGGAATAAGTAACCATATCTAAATCACCTTACGAAGAAAAATAATTTGTTTTTAAACTGCAGTATTAAACCAAAATTAAACTCACTTTAAAAATTGTATCTTAATACCCTTTAGCTGAACTTTATCCCAGACATTCTTTTTCCACTTTCATGTAATCTAATTTTTAACCCAATTTTCAGCTTTAATTTCTTATGTTGCAAAATTACTCAGTAGTTCACCTTTTTTCTTAACTATAGAATGTGCCTAGTAGCACATAAAATACTTGTGAAAATTTTTTATAAGAAAAAGATGGGAAAAACCAGTAGAATGGTAATAAGCATTTATATTACACCAGTATTATGCTAGGAACTGTGTTAACATGCTTTTTAAATAAAGTAGATATTGTTATTAACTACATGTTGTTGAAACTGAACCAAAATATTTAATTGTCCAAGTTTGTAGAACTATTGTCAAAGACTAATTTTTGAACTCAAGGCTTCCTTACTCTAGCCAAGTGCTTTATCTACTGCAGTAGTTAATTTCTTCCAAAATTCAGTTCCATTTTAAGAATTAAATATTGAAGTGTAAGTATATATTCTAATGTGATTTAAATAAATATTTGATGCCATAACTGCATATTTTAGTCAGGTATATTCTATAGTTCTCATTTTCTTTTATAACGTAAAGAAGTCTCATTAACTCTATTTGTCTCTTAAGCTATAGATATTGCAAGAACAAACCATATCCAAAATCACGCTTCTGCCGAGGTGTCCCTGGTAAGTGCCAATTGTGAGGTAAGATTAATAGGTTAAAATTTAAAAACGTGATTTTACTCAGCACAATCTCTAATTTCATTCATCCTTTCATGTTCTCTAAAAGATATGTAAAATTGACAAATCACATGAGTTGTAGTTAGGAAAAAGGTAAAACATGATTCCCCCAACCCCCATTTCAATCTGTACCTACTTAAAATGAAGGTTAACTCAACCACTTTCTTTTTTTACAGATGCAAAGATACGAATCTTCGATTTAGGTCGAAAAAAGGCAAAAGTAGATGAGTTCCCACTCTGTGGCCACATGGTGTCTGATGAATATGAACAACTATCCTCCGAAGGTTTAAAATAAAAAATTGAGATATCATTTTAAAATGCTTGTGATACCCCAAAAACCAAATTATCTTTGAAGGTAGCTGTCATTTTTATAAATTCATTGTTCAGTTCTTACACTTTCTTTTTCTGTAGCTTTGGAGGCTGCACGAATCTGTGCAAATAAATATATGGTGAAGAGTTGTGGCAAAGATGGTTTCCACATTCGTGTTCGACTGCACCCCTTCCATGTTATTCGAATCAACAAAATGTTGTCTTGTGCTGGTGCTGATAGGTAAGAAAAGATTCTCTTAACTAAAAGTATTAACTTAGGACTTGGTGGGAGAGGGTTTCTGAAATCCTTTTATCCAAATTTTGATCTCATCTAAGCAATGTCTATAAAGACAGCTTAAGTAACTCCCATTTCTAATTTGTTAATAAACTTGGGGAAGGGGAAGGATAATGAGTACATGCAGGTATAGGTTTCTTTATACTTAAAAGCTTACTTCAGAATTGATGATGAGTTTTGATGATCACAAATTACTACAAAGATATATCTTGTATTTAGAACATTCTTTTTGCAGCACTCCCCAAAGACAAAATCAAGGTGGGGTGTTGTTTGGTGTTTTTTTAAACTTGGTGTCTGTTAGGTTGTTAGTCAAAAACTATTAATAATCAGCTTCCTAAAAATTTAAATGCATCCATTATTTGTAATGATACTTTATATAATACATATAATTATTATTTAAATGTATTAATGATTTTTTCTGCTTTATTTTGATTTTAGAATTTTTTTATCAAGTGTTAAAAGTTTTTCAGGGAAAGTTTCCTAGGTGTCACATGACTCTTTCTCCATATCTACATCCAGGCTTCAAACAGGCATGCGGGGTGCCTTTGGGAAACCACAGGGTACTGTTGCTCGGGTACATATAGGACAGGTGATCATGTCTATTCGAACCAAAGTTCAGAACAAGGAACATGTGATTGAGGCTTTGCGCAGGGCTAAGTTTAAGTTTCCTGGACGCCAGAAAGTAAGAAATATTCAAGTTATTTAAATAAAAGACACTTGCCCTTGATTTCCTAAATATTTAAGATTTGTGTTTATTCTAACTGGGGTAATTCTTTTGAAGTTAATGGTTATGGGCAAAAAAAAAGTATATATAATGAATAGTCTTAAAGACTATAAAATTATACTAATCACATCTCATTATTAATAGTGTTTATATACTACTTTAAAGTTTGTAAAGCAGTGGATTTTTAAAATATTAATATAAATTTTCTTCACAAAACCCAGGGAGATAATTTTTTCCATTCTTAATTTTGGCTATCTTCAGAAAACCTTGAGAAATATGTAAGGGGGAAAGTGGGGCTTAAAGAGGCTATATCAGGTCTAGCTTAATTCTTATTATACCTCTTACAGATCCATATCTCAAAGAAGTGGGGCTTCACCAAGTTTAATGCGGATGAATTTGAGGAGATGGTAGCTGAGAAACGTCTCATTCCTGATGGCTGTGGAGTCAAGTATATCCCCCACCGCGGTCCATTGGATAAATGGCGTGCATTCCATTCATTGTAAAGGATCCAATGTATTAGCTTGTCCTCAAATAATTGCAAATAAATCTGAGTTGGTTTAGCTAATTTTTTGCTTTTGGATGGTTTATTTCTGAGTAGGAAAAGAAAAACACCTTGATAACCAATTTTCTTGTAGGAGGAGAGTAATATATAAATATCCTGGGAATTTTTAGTTGTCATAGAATTAAAGATTTAATTTAATTTCATTTTTAAATTTATTTTAATAACAAATTTTCTAATGAGTTTTCAGAGGTTAAATAATTCAAATTGTTTCCCTCCCTACTATATTCACTCCTGGAGTTGGCAAGCAATTTAATATGGGTTATTATATATGTATTATACATTATACATAATGTATATTATATATGTATATTATACAGGATGTTTCCATATTATTAATTTTTGCAAGTGAATCTTATAAAACCCAAACTGTAAAATATCCAAACGATAAATCATATGTTTCCATTTGCATTTTTAGTTCAATAGTTATTCTTCTGGACATATTCTTTTTCATAAGCCCTTCAGAATTTTTCTGGATCATTATATTGCTGTTAGTAGCAAAGACTGTTTATGTGATTGTTCACAATATTGCTATTAGTTTAGGTAGGTCTTTCTAGCTCTTTCTGAAAGCATCCTTCCTTTTTCATTCCTTATAGTACAATAGTATTTTATCATGATATACCACAATTTGTTCAGCCATTCCTCAATTGAGGGACCATTCTTTAATTTCCAATTCTTTCACACCACAATGGGAATAGCTAGTTCCTAATGATTGTTTGAATTTCCTTTTCATTAAAAAAGTTGAAATTGCTGCATTTTTTAATACTGGTGATTTTATTCTATTTACTTTTTACATATATATCTTTTGTTTTATTAATTTCTCCTTTGATTTTTAGGATTTCCAATTTAGTCTTTAGTTGGGATTTTACATTTGTTTTGTTTTTTTTTAGATGCATGCTCAATTCATCTGCTTTTTCTCTTATTTTACTGACAAAAGCATATAGGAATATAAATTTTCCCCTGATTACTGCTTTGGATTCATTCCGTAAGTTTTGATGTTTCATTATCATCCCCTTGAAAGAAATGTGATTTTTTTTTATTATTTATTCTTTGATACATCCCCTTTGAAGAATTAGGTTATTTAGTTTCCAATTTATTTTTGACTTTCCATGAGTCCTTATTGATTATAATTTTTATTGTATTATGACTTTGAAGTTTGCATTTATTTTTTCTTCATTTGGTTGTGAAGTTGCGGTACCCTAGTAACATGGTCAATCTTTGTATATATACCATGTGCTACTGAAAAGTTGGTATATTCCTTTGAATCTAACTTATTTTTTTTATTAGTTTTATTTAGTTTGGATAGAGGAAGGTTGAGATATTCTATCTTTTCTCCTTAAGCTTCTTTAGTTTCCCTTTTTAAAAATCTAGAAGCTATACTCATTTTGCACATATGTGTTAAGTACTGATACTTTGTTTTCTATACTAACTTTTATCAAGGTAATTACTTTCCTTATCTATTTTTGCTTTAGTTTTGTCTGAGATCATGATTGCTGTCCCTGCCTTTTTTTTTGCCTCAGTTAAAGCTTAATATGTTCTGCTCCACTTGGTACCTTTATTATGTGTGTGTGTGTACCTACTTCAAATGTATTTCTTGCAAACAACGTAAAGGTAGGATTCTGATTTTTGATCCACTCTGCTGTCTGCTTCCGTTTTATGGGTAAGTTCTTCTCATTTAATTCACAGTAATGATTACCATCTGTATCCATCTTCCATCTTTTTCTCTTTTTAAAATTTTTTCTATTTTTATTTAACCTTTTTTTATGTTTCTCTTTCCTTTTTTTTCTCTTTTAATCCTGCCCTTTCTCCTTGTAATCCACTTGTGTTTTGTTTTTAATTATGCCCTCCATCTTCTCCCTCCTTTACTCCCCTCACCAATATCCCTTTTCTTATTTCCTTTCTACTTCTCTATAGAGTAAGATAGAATTCTGTACCTCAGTGAATCTGGCTGTTCTTCCTTTGAGCTGATTTCAGTGAGAGTAAGGGTTTCACCACTTTTTTTTCACCACCTTTTTATGTGATAAAATTTACCTCATTTTACTTTGTAAATAAAAAGTAAGTAAATTATATTTACTTACTACTCTTACTTCATTTTTCTTAGTACAATCCTCTTAAACCTCTACTTTTTTTGTGTATCATCTTAAACAGCTTGCTACCACACCTTCTATGTAAACTTCTAACTACTATGATAATGATAATTTTAAGAGTTACATTTATCATCTTTCCATGTAGCAATATAAACAATTTGAATTTAAGTCCTTAAATTTTTTTCCTTATCTTTTTTGTGCTTCTCTTGTATTTTGTATTTGGACATAAGATTTTCTAAGTATGGTCTATTCTTCAGGAATGCTTAGAAATCTGTTTTATTAAATTAACATACTTTCCCTTGAAAGGATATATTAGCCAGTTTTGGTGGGTAGGTGATTCTTGATTATAAACTCATTTCCCTTGCCTTCAAAGTCTTTCTGGTCCATTAGTGTGGAACTGGCAAATCCTGTGTAATACTGACAAGGGCTTTGGTACTTGAATTGACGCTTGCTATATTTTCTTTTGATTTCTTGCAGGAGGTGATCTGTATGTTCTTTCCATTTCTATTGTATCCTCTTAGTTCAAGAATATCAGGGTAGTTTTCTTGAATAATTTCTTGTAATAAGATGTCTAAGCTTCTTTTATCATATAACTTTCAGTACAATAATTCATAAACTATCTCCTGGATCTGTTTTCTAGACCATTGTTTTTTCAGTAAAATTTCATTTTTCAATTTTTTCAATCTTTTGATTTTTTCATTTATGTCTCATGTAGTTATTAGGTTCCATTTGCCCAATTTTAATTTTTAAAGAATGAATTCCTTCCATGACCTTTTGAACTTCCTTTCCCAATTTATCCATTCTGTTTTTTAATGGAATTCTTTTCTTCATTTTTTTGCCTCATTTTCTAGTTTGTTTCTGTTTTTTTTTTTTTTTAAATTTAAGAAGAGAGGAAGACTATTAATGGTATGGGGGTTGTCATTAATGGCTTCAAATAAGAGCCTTGAAGGAAGCTAAGGATTTTGTGAGATATAAATGAAGAAAAACTAGCTTGTCAAAATTGTGAAGGCAATAATTGGAATATTCATTTGCAGGAACAGCATGTAGATTATGCCATGATTAGAGGAGGGTTTGGAAAATTTAGGACTGAAATGCTGAGATTTATTTTAGAGCATGTATTTTATCAGAGGAAAAGAAAATCAAGTAATTATTCCCTACTAAGTACTAATAGCAGCTAATTCTTGCCTTTTTAAGTAGCTTATACTCTAGAAGATGTCCTTTGTACTCTGAGAGGACCAAAATAATATCACTATGTATCATTGTACAGTGTGCCTGCCTGAAGCCTATCAGATCATTATGCATAACCCTTATAAACATTTGGGATGGCAAAGTCTCTAAACTGGTTCATCTCTTATTTCTGCTGAGCTATTTCAATTCTGCTTTGCTCATGGAGCATGGTACTGGATGGCCATGTGTCAGTGTCCTCCATGTCTCAAGTAGATACCAGGGTGCTTCAGAGAGACCTTGAGAGTGTCCTTGTATCACTTCTTCTGACCTGAGTGAACCCTGGCCTTCTGTGAGACTGTAAAATAATATTTGGGGCAAACATGCATTTAGCATTTGAGCTGGTCTGTGCTCTCTGGTAAAGTCTGAACTCTACTATCCAGCTAGAGAAAGAATGGCATCTTCTAGGGCCTCTCTAGAATCTTTCAAAGACAATTCAGATAGAAGCCATTCTGTTTTCTGGTGTGGTGCTGGTACAATGTCCAGGTTTCACAGACATACAAGAAAGAGGGCAGCTCTGTAGACCTTCAGTTTGGTAGGCAGCCTAATATTCTTCTTTCCTACCCTTTCCTTTGGAGTCTTGCAAACCCCTGAGCTATCTGTGTATCAGCTCCATCACGTATGTGGACATCCCTGGAAATTATACTACCAAGATAAGTAATCTACAGCACTCAAAATTTCTCCTTTTGCTGTAGCTGATGTTTCCACATATGGATATAGTCATTACTGGTGAACCTCTTTCTTGATGTACAAATGAAAAGTAGATAGGGATATCACTAGCAGTTGTGTGAACCAGGAAAATCTCTTTTTGAAGTGAGGGCTATTTAAAGATGAGAGTATAATGAAAAATATAATATTAGTCATGAATGACAACTTACACAAAGATACACAATTATAAGATGGAATACTGTGTGAAATAATACATATAATAAGCCATAAATCATAAACAGACTAGACTGATTTAATGTGAGTGGTCAAATCTCTTGGTAAATAACTTCAGCATTTAGAGGATACACAAAGAAAGACTTAAAAGATTTCAATGAAAATTGAACAAAGGTGCTACATAAACAAGAATTGGATATGAGGAGTGTTGTAATATTTGCAATATGAATGAAATAATGAATCACTAATAGATTTTAGTTTTGGGATATCCCTTTGATTTTTTGCAGCAGATTGCCTTGGAAAGCACAGATAACAATTAGGTTATTAATTTAACAACTCTCATGTTTTACAAATGAGGAAACTGAGCAAGGAATAAATGTCAATGTTTTGAGCATGTAACAAGCGCATTTCAACTGATTTTTCTTATACATAAATATTCCTTCATTGGTCAAATTGATCACTGCCCTTCATAATTGGATGTTCCATTACGGAACTTTTTAATACTGGCCATACCCTTCTGAAATGAAAGCCCAGTTTGTGATCTTTCCATCTTTTGGTGTTCCTCCAAACTATTGTATTTTATATGTTAATACATAGTAACAAATAAATATAATATATTGGCCAAAAAAATCATTAAATTTCTTTACAGAAATGGAGAAAGTGTTGAATCTAAAGACAGGAGGACTCATCTTCCTGAGTTCAAAACTGGCCTCACACAATAGCTGTGTGACTGGATAAACGTCACCTCATATTTCTTCCAGGAATGCTTGAACATTAAAAAGTCAAACAAAAATTTTCCTCTGTGTTTCTGTATACATAGCAAATCCTGATGAATCCTTTTCAAATTAATGGGATATTGATAAATGGAGTTCCAAATTCCCTGAAAATGGGATATGAGAGTGAAATGTCTCAAATTAATAGATAAATAAAAATATGTAATGTGGATTTAGCCAAAGTTTATTAAAGAATACTTAGAATTTTGTTGGTAAACAAAATAGCCTTTATACAAATTCTAGCTAGATAATGGACTAATTTGTACTATTTACTCACTACTCTTTAGAAAAATTGTAAAAACAATTAATATTTTGAGTTCCATATCCCAACTCCCTTTCTTCTTCCTGAAAAGAAACAATCCAATACATATGGTATGATATAAAACATTTCCAAATTAGTCATGTTATTGAAGAAGACATTCCAAAAATACAATCCTATGAAAATTAATCAAGGGGAAAGAATTCATAATCTAATCTCTGTTCAGACTTCCTACTCTGAAGGTAGATAGTATTTTTCATCCGAGTTCTGTTGTATGTCTTGGATTATTGTACTGTTATGAATAGCTGTCAGTCGTGGTAGTATTGCTGTTCATTATGTACAATGTTCTGATTTTACCCACTTCACTTTGCATCAGTTCATGTAAAACTTTTTTGGAATCTTTCTGTTTGTCCTTTAACAATCATTCCATTACAATGGTATACCATAAATTGTTCAGCAATTTCCCAATTGATGAACATCTCTATCTCTTTGTTTCCAATTCTTTGCCATCATAAAAAAAAAATAGCCGGTATAAATATTTTTGTACAGCTGGATCCATTCCCAACGTAAAAAAAAGATCTCTGTTCTAACTACTCATGTATAAACTTTTAATTTTATTTACATGTTAAAATTCCTGATGTTTAAGTTGTTGCCCTAACCTGTATGATACTGAATATTATAATTTAGCATTACAGCATAATGTGATAAGCTTTTCAATAGTAACAATGTGAAGTGTTATGAGGTATTTTCTAAAACTTTGTTTTTATAAGAATTTGTATAAATTTACATACAAATGCATGCATATATACCATATCAATTTTGTAGATTTCTGTAAGATAAGTTTTTCATATCCCAGAGAGATAATAAGGGAAAATACTTGTACAAAAATATTGATAGCCACACTCTTTGTAGTGGCAATAATAAAAAAGGAAAATAAGATGCCCTTCAGTTGGGGAATGGCTGAACAAAATGTGATATCTGATTGTGATGGGATACTATTATTGTGCTGTATAAGGAGTGATGAACTGGAGGATTTCCATGAGAACTTCAGTGAACTGATGCAGAGTAAAATGAGCAGAACCAGGAGAACAGTGTACACAGAAAGTACAACTGGAACAAACAAGCCAGGACACTCCTGAAGGACTTATGGGAAAGGATGCTAAGGACATTGAGAGAAAGAACAAAAGAAAAATATTACAAAACTTATCACATGTACATATGGGTATGTGATTTGGGGTTTAGGTTTTAAAAGATCACTCTATAGCAAAAATGAATAACAGAAATAGGTATCAAGTGATAACATCTGTACAACCCAGTGGAATTGCTTACTGGGAGATGGGAAGGAAAGAAAATGAAATATGTAAACTTGGGAAAAAAATTTTTTTTAAAAGATAGCTTTTCTAAATAGCATAGTATGTTATAATTTGATTGGAGGGAGCAATTGGGTGGCTCAGTGAATTGAGAGCCAAGTCCAGAGATGGGAAGTCCTGGGTTCAAATCCGACCTCAGATGACACTCCTAGCTATGTGATCCTGGGCAAGTTACTTAACCCCCATTGCCTAGCCCTTACCACTTCATACACAGTATTGATTCCAAGATGGAAAGTATGGAATTGAAAAAAAAAGATATTTTAAAGTACATTGTATCAGGGATAAAGCTCTGGAATCTGCTGAATGCTTCAGATTTTTATAAAATGGGATACTTATGCTTGGCATACAATATTGTATAAAAATGTTTATTCCCTCCTACATTTCAGGAAATATTTTGGAAAGAGTGGTTTTCAAGTGCACTAATGAGTACGTACTAATGTTTTTTGTTAATGGTTTAAAAAAAATTTGTTAACTACTAGGATATAGAAAAGGAATGGATATAGAATGTTTTCCTAAAAAATCTATGACATTCTTACACAAATATATATAAGGTCTAAGCAAAAATTAGATCAAGCTTAAAAAATATGTGTGATAGAGGGATCATTTATACTTTTTGAAAATTCTTTTGCTGTAGTCTTTCAGAGAAACTGTATACGGAGACATTAATAAAGAACTTTGTGCTAGGCTAGTGATGATGGACCTATGGCACAGATGGCATGAAGAGAATCCTGTGGTCACATGGACTGCCCTCCCCTTTACCATTCAGTTAATTACTAGAAAGTGACTTGCCCAGGATTACATAGCTAGGAAATGTCATCTAAGGTTCAATTTGAACCCAGGACTTCCTGTCTCTAGGCCTGGCTCTTAATCCATGGAGCTACTCAGCTGCCTCCTCTCCATCATTCCTGATGACATCTTTTTACATCATCTGCTCCTTGGACCTGTAACCCAATTGAAGTATATAGGATGGTAAGGTTGGTGCCTCATAGATGGCAGAGTTGGAGGGGAGCAGAACATTCAGGTCACTCTGGTCCTCTCTACACTCACTGAGGATATTCTTCACTTAACCAAACCCTCCTCCCAGCAACACAATGGAAATGCTTTCTCTATCCAATATGGAGTAAGGGAGACAATGGCCAGCACTCAATGGGGGTCTGTGTGTCATGGCATACAGTCTGGGGTGTATGATGAAGTCAGGGTCCAGTACTCCATTTCTCAAAAGGTTCACCATCAGTGTGCTAGGTACCAACAGCTTTAGGCTGCCTTTGATTGTCACAAACCAGGAAGATAGTATTATAGTCTGTATTTTACTGTTGGGGAAATGGAATGCTCTGCATTGTGATACCTGGGTGATGATTTTATTTTGATAAGATAGGACAATTTCTTTACATACTGTCAGTATTTTATGTCTAACAAATATCAAATCAAGTGAAGGGTGTAAAAGTGATCAAGTGTAAAAAATATAGATCAGAGCATACTTAAATAAAACCAGTAATTTATAAAATGTTAATATTGTAACAAAATAGATTGATATGAAAAATACTTTTGGTATTATTTTTAATTGTTTGGATATGATACTATTAGGGGTGTTCTTGAAGATCATAATTGAATAGTTTGATAGTTCATCAGATTTATTTTAGAGTTGATAAATAGTATAATAATGTATGTAAAAATACATGTAATGTATAATATATACAATAATACACTGGATTATAAGAAGCCAAATTTCTTGGGAGAAAGGAATTTGCAAGTTTAAAGGAATTTTTTGAAGCTCTGATTATTTTGTTGAAGAATGCCTGAAAGTATATTATTAGGGGGCAGCTGAGTAGCTCAGTGGATGGAGAGCCAGGCCTAGAGACGGGAGGTCCTGGGTTCAAATTTGACCTCAGACACTTCCCAGCTGTGTGACCCTGGGTAAGTCACTTAACTGCCATTGCCTGGCCCTTAGCACTCTTCTGCACTGGAGCCAATACACAGTAATGACTCCAAGATGGAAGGGAAGGGTTTAAAAAAAAAAGTATATTTATTGTAAAAGGTTTTATATAAATTGGAAAAAATGAGGGACTTTTTCTTTTAAAATAATTAAGAAGGTTTTGCTATTTGCATTAGTTTAGTAAAGATGTGGTTTAAGAAGATACGGTTGGCTCTTTATTTTTAGTTTAGATTTCAAAGATCTTTTAGTGCAACAGTTTAGGATGAGGAAAGTTTTAAAGCTATTAATTTTGGGTTGGTTTAGCTGAAAACTTGGATTCTAGTTTGTTTTAATTTTAATTTTATATTTTTTTTGTTAAGTAGAAACATTAAAGAAAAAATTTTTTTAAATTGGAACCTTTGATGATGAATTTTTTCAAGTTGGGAAAACAGCACCACAAACTTCAGTATACGTCAGTTTTCTTTAATTTAAAACCAATCACAACATGAAGAATTTCAAGTACTGTTTCCGTGGTCCAATAAGGAAGGTAAAAAGGTCCTGTTTTTTCATTGGGTAAAGGGAGGAAGGAGGGGCGGTCAGCGCGTGCCCAGCTTTTCAGTAGCGCGCTCCTGCTATCGGTAAAAAACCATTGGAAAATGGCCGCTGTAACAGTGATGAACGAAACGGAAGGCGAAGTGGAAAGACTGTGAGTACTACTATGAACGTAGGTGCGGATTCATTGGTAAGGGGTGGAAAAGGGATTGTCCCAAGTAATTTTAACTAGCCGGTTTGGGTGGCGGATGCATTTCTTAACCATCTCCCCCATCTTTTCCAATCTCATTTAACTTAAGCGGAATAGGCCCTTTTTCTTGGTCCACAGTTTTAAAAAAAATTTCCTTTTCCCCTAAGGAGATTTCTCATTTTTATTTAAACATCGCTTTCAAATACCTTTATAAGACTCATCTGCTTCTCACTGACCTGTTTTTAAAAAAATAGCCACGCCCTTGCCACATAATCCGTTTTACGTCCATTATTTATCACTTTCTTTTACAGGATAATTATTCTCTATTAATTTGTAATCCTCTTCAGCCCCTGTATTCAGTTATTCACTTTTCTAACCCTTCATTCTTAGCTCAATTACTCCCTCCCCCTTCCTGCCATATCCTCTGCACAATTTTCCCTTAGTGCGTCACACTTTTCACCATAATTCTGTGATTACTATTTATCATACTTTATACTACCAGTCCTATGCAGTATAAAAATTATTTAAATCATTTTTAAAAATAGCAAGCCTAATAGTCTAAATTTATTAATTTTGTTTTCTGGTCTAATGCCTGACCTAGGGTCCTAAACTAAAAGCTTTATTAGCAATTTAAAATAATTAACATTACTAATCATCTAAAACTTTGAAAGTAAGATATCATTTCAATGAAGAAATTACTAAATGCTGAGAACAGCCTTCCAAATATGCCCAAAGAGTGGTTCCTCTAAGAAAACCCTAAAATAAACTATTTTAAAAACAATAATGAATTAAATAAAACCCTAAACTTTGACTTTATTTCTTATCTTCTGGCTTTCTCTTCCCTTTTACCCCAAGTTAATTCCCAGTGAAAAACTCATCTATTTGCCAGAGGGTAAGTAATAATTTCATATTCTGTTGTAAAAAAAGTTGAGATTTAGACACTTAAAAATTAATTTTGTTAATTTAATAAACTTGCCCTGGTTATTCAATACTAACATATGAACCCAAATCTTCAAAAAAATCATTTCACATTCAATTGTGTGTAAAATTAGCATACTTAACAATTTTAAGTAGAAACTTCACAACTGTCTTTACAGAATATAAAAATAACAAAAGCATTTGATTTAAAGTCCCACACACCTGATTTCATGTTCCATTTCTGAAAATTGTATGCACCAAATCATTATAACCTCTTAAACTTACTTTTTTAAAAACTCACTTTTAAAAATGTACTTCATATAAAAAAGTTACAAATTCTTATCCATTTTCCCCAGTCATCTGCCATACCACTATTTTTTGCCTATTTGGATGATCTTTAAATTTGAATTGTAATCAGCACGTTTTAAACAACCACCTAACAAATCCTTTGAAATATAAGCCAATTCTTTATACTAAATAAACAAAGCTATCTTTATAATGAAATTATAGTCTGAAATATTCTAAATTAAGACACAAATATATTTTCTTAATTTATGCTTTGAAATTTGTTTTAAGTGCCAACTCCTTAATTAAATATTTATTTAAGTATCCCCTATCAACATTCCAATATTTGAGATTCTTTCAATCATCTACTCCTGGAATCAGAATCAACCAAGTGGTACAGTGGACTATATCTGAAGTCAGAAAAACCAGATTTGGCCTCAGACACTAATAGCTTCCATTGTAACTTTTGGCACATCACTTCACATCTGCCTCAGTTTCCTTAATTAAAAAATTGGTACAGCAGCTGGCCAGACCTAGAGATAGGAGGTTGTAGATTAAAATTTGGCCTCAGATACTTCCCAGCTGTGTGTACCTGGGCAAGTCACTAAACCCCCATTGCCTGACCCTAACCAGTCTTCTGCCTTGGAATCAATAGTCAAGAATGTAAGGGCTTATTAAAAAAAAAAAATTGGTAGAATAACACCAAGTAGCTCTTGTAAATGGGTTGGCAATAGTGCCTGACACATTGTAGAATTTATAAAAAAAATTATTTCCTAATCACCCTTAATTTATGGTTGCTTACTATTTATATTGATTTTTTAAAATGTAGCAACTATATGAGGTGTCAGCATAGAACTGCGGAACCCTAAACTTATGGCTTAGTGAGATCTGGTGAACCCCAAGTTTCAGGACTAGCTTATAGGTTGGAAACTCCAAAGCTTGTCCTTGCTCCCTGACTCTGGCAAAGTCAGTGACTGGTGCTATAGACAGTGAATCAGTCTTGTAAGCTGAAAGTCCTGAGTTGATCCTTGGAAGGAGGGTGTGATATACTGGAAAAGGCTTCTGGAAAGAAGAGTTACTTGATTTCGGCTTGGGCTTAGCTCCCACCTGAAGTGGATTGTCATTCCCCTGAGCATCCCCCACTCAGTCTGAAACTGCCAGCCTGAGATTCCCTTCAGGGTAGATTCCCAGGGGAACAGGGAGCAAGGACAAGCTTTGGAGTCTTAAACCTATAAGCTAGTCCTGAAACTTGGGGTTCACCAGATCCCACTAAGCCATAAGTTTGGGGTTCCTCAATTCCATGTTGACACAGCCATTACTGTTTTCACTTAAGATTTATCTTTCTACTACTGAATATTAATTTAGTTGAAATTAATGTATAAGCCAATCAAACAAATATTAGAAGTCTTTTAACTTATAAAATATACACTATGATTCTGAGAAATTTATAGGCTATTGGGAGAACAACATTGTACTTTTGTGAAAATATTTTAATAGTTCTGAACAGTGATGTAGAACTTCAAATAATAGTTTTGCATTATCTTCCCAATCAGAATTGTTGTATTTATGTACTTAATTTTATATGTGTAGATTTTATTAAATTTGTCTTTTAGCAATGAAATGCTTATACTGCTTCTACTTATTTTTTTATATACTTTCTTCTTTAATAAGAAACATATTTTTTTTTCAAATCAGTGTTTGATGCTTGTAATTTTCCCCCAGTGAAACACATTTATAACATGTATAATTTTCCACACAAATTGACCTGGGGACCATGCCTACAAATAAATGCTTCTTCTAATCCTTCTCCAAATTCTTTTTGGGCGGAAATTTAACCCTTTCTAACATCTCTTTTGACAGTGAAAATACATTTCCAACCCTCTTTCATCTACCCCAAAGTTAGAGCACTAGATCATACTCTGGGAAGCAGGGAATCCTTTGATTTCTCTTTTTCTTTTTCACTTTTTCATAGTTTAAGCTGATTGCATTTGATTTTTCCTGCAAACTATGCTGCCCCAAACTATCATCTCCTGATTCATGGTTACATGAACATCACCTTTCATTGCAGTTTTAATTTTTGTTTCAAAATGAGAAAGAACTGTTTAATAATGATGCCTGTACATAACTATTGTGCTAATGTATATATAGCTATAGTCACAAGACCTGCTATGCATTGCTTTAATTACTGTACAGTATTAATATTTTGTTGCTTGTTTTTTTCCCCAAGGGAATTAACTGTGTAATGAAGGCCTTTTGCTGTTGGTTTACACCTCTGCACTGATAATAAATATTTTAAAGGGAGTATTTGAGTTATAATTGAGAATAATTAAAATTATTTAAAGTTTACATTTGAATTTAATCATATTTGAAAAGTATGTTTAATTTAATAATAACTATTTGAGAAGTTGATATTTAGTAGAAGAACTTGTTGATCACTGGCTTTTCCCTCAAGGGGTAAGAAGTATTTTTGGCATGTGTGACACAATTGGTTGTGTAGCAATGTGGGATATATATATTTATTAAAATGACATTTTAAAATTATTTAACATCATTTTTAATGATTCAGTGATATTCCAAAATGTTATTTTACTTTTATATTTTCTCATCCATTTTATATTTGAAGACATGGCAGCCCTAATGTCATTCCAAATCAAGGGTTCTTCCCAACATCACACATTGCATTTTGAGTATCAACTAATTGTGAGGCTTTTGAATCCTATTTGCTTCTACTCTAAATGATGATGAAAGTTTATGCTTTTGAGTTTTTTTTAGTTTATTCATATTATAAGAATATTCTTATTTATTTTTAATTAAGAAATTTATTGTGTTTTAGTGTATTCTAAGATTGTTAAATTTGAATTTTCTATCCACAGAGCGCTGTATCTGAATTCAGAAAGACCTGAATTCAAATGGTGCCATACACATTGGCTGTGTAACTGTAGACAAGTCAATTACCTTTGTCTGGCTGTTTTTTTCATTTTTATATAAGCATATGTGCAGCCCCCTCCATACACTATGGTAATCCAGTTTTTTGTTAAAAGAGTAAGAAGGAGGAACTATTTGAACAGTAGGCATCTAGGTGACATGGTAGGTAGAGAGAAATAAAAAGATTCTGAGTTCATATCTAATTTGAGACATTTAATAATAATACATAAAGATCTAGAGCAATTGGCTTTGTCGATGCCTCGGTTTCCTCATCTGTAAAATAATGACACATTACAGTGAAATTTAGTAGTAGATTTGGAAGGTTATCTGTGTAACAAGATAATAAATTACAGAGAGGTTTTAATTTAAATATGTTTCCACTGAGATTTTTTTCTAATTGAAATTTTTTGAGGGAATTATATCAATTTTTCATTTTGTCAAATAGAAAAAACACAGAACTATTAAATAGTCAAAATCATTCTTTAATTAAGGGCAAGAGAGGATAGCACTGCTAAGTTGCAACAACAGAGCTGCTCCTGGAGACTGCACAGAGTCTGAACACTCTGGTCACTGACCCCTGGGGTCAGACTCTGAGGAACAAAAGAATTTGGGGAACCTCTATACCATTTGTGGAGTCCAGGGACAGGGAAAGATGATTGACATCACTATAGCTACAAGGAAATTTCAGAATACAATCTGTAACATTCTTTCCCATTCAAAGGTTGAAAATTTTTTTGCAGCAACTTGGGAATTTATTAGGCTCTTGGCTTTGGCAGAGAAAATGCCTAATGTTTAAATTTTTGCACTATTATGTCTCCTTTTTGTATTTGTGATCACTAGTTAATACTGATCCTAATATTCTCCCTTTATTTTCCTAGTAAATCTATGGTGACTCTATAATGTTATTTGGTTAATTTGTTCTGGTTGCTCATCCCCCATAAATTCCTCCCATGATATAATAATAGATGTCACTAAAACTAAGCCTGGTTTATAATTATATTTAAATTAATTTCATTATATAAACTGCAACCACTTTTCAGGTATTGAATATAATTATTCAGTCTCCATTAGGATTCCATTTTGTCTTGAAAAAATTTTTTTTCTTAGTAAGGGAAACATTGCCAAAGAAAGCATTTTCTATTGTTTTTGGAGTGGTATTCCATTCACTATTCATTCCATTCATTATTTTTACTAAAAATTATATTTTCAGTCCTTTTTTATTTCTCCTGTTAGCTTTTTTGGCCACTCTTTGAAAGTGACACACTGCCATGATGTGTTTTCTTTTTGCTATATGGGCTAATTGAGTGAACTTTATTTATGACAGGCATTTTAGCATTTCTTATAATATATGATATGATATAATTCAGTTTCTATTGATAATTACTTGATTCCTGCTAGATCCTGAGGCAGGTTGGAGAAAGTTCTAAGAAGCACAATCATGAAAAAGACATATTTAAAGTTAATTAATCTTTCTCTTATCTCTGATTTTTTTCTCACTTATGACTTTAGGTGATAACTTGCTGCTTTGCAAGCTTTCATATTTATTTAACCCTTATATTTAGTTAGCCCCTTTAAGAAGCTAATGTAATTTCCTTTGTTAGGAATTTAGAGATTACTGCTAGACTGTAATGTTGACAAGCAAGACTTTAATTCCTTTTGCCCTTGTGATAAAAATTATGTGAGAATCATTGATTAGCTACTACTGCCAGTCAGTGAGTCAACACACAGAGATGGTTATCCGAAAATTGTAAAAGAGTCAGAGGGCCCAGACCATCAAAAACAGTATAGAAAGCCTTGAATCCTGCAGGTGTTGAGACTTTCAGACTTTCAAGAATAGTGTCTGGAAACTCAAAATAGGAAACTAGGGCAGTATTTTATCATCGTGATAGTAAGAAGTATGACCCAGTTTGTTTCTATCACAGTCTTTCACTTCTCTTAGGCAGCAAGAGACCAGTGCCAATATATCTTTTGGTACTGTACCTTCTTTTGATAGAAGGTCAAATATGCATCCTTAGGCCAAATTTTTATATTGTATATCTTATAATTTTCTTCTTTGATATTGGATAACATAGGTTTTCTGATAGGCATTTCTAAACATATTCTGAAACAATGACTATCACAATAAAACAAAACTGATACAAGTATTAGTATTATCAAACACTGTGATCCAGACTGACCCTGGCCACCAACTCCAGATATCCCAATTACATATCCTTTCATGTTTAATCTCCTTCAAATCTCTATCATAACTCCACAGTGTGATTTAGGTATTGAAAAGGATTTTGGTCAAACATATATGTGCAACTAAGCACAGCATAAAATTTAGTTTTTTAATTGAAAAACCAGAGTTTAATCTTTTTTTGTCATTATTCATTTTAAAGCAAAATATATGCAATTAGAGATGTAACAGTTTGTGTGTGTAATTATTTTAAAAAATAAAACCCTTACTTTCCATCATAGAATCATTACTATATATTATTTCTAAGGCAGATGAATAGAAGGCCTAGGCAATGGAGGGTTAAGTGACTTGCCTGGCTCTCCATCCACTGAGCCACTTAGATGCCCCCTAGAATATCATATTTCTGAAGGCCCATTCATTATTGGCACTTCAAACTGTAAGACCTGCTACTTTTAATAAGTCTGCTGCCAGAGGTGAACATGATACTCTTGCTATTTCATATGACCCTTTTGAAGTCCCTGAGGATCTTCTGAAAAAGGAAATGGCAAACAATCTTCTTCATTGTATTGAAATTATGAATATATATTTTCCATGTAAAGATTAGAACCCATGTCCTTCTTACCATCTGTTAGGGACAGAATTTTGTATACTAAACTCAGATAATTACATGCTAAAAATTTATTTTTATATATTCAGTATTTGTTGTAACTTGACATAATACTGTCGGTTTTAAATTATGTTCATGATTTCAGTTATTTTTTTTTCACAAGAATAATATACAAATTGTTGAACTAGAACTGAGGTCATGAGAAATGTTGGGACTGATTCTAAATTTCTTTTGAGAATATTCAAAATTTTACAGACCAAGAAATCTTTTCATAGCTTTATTATCTTATTGAAACAGCAAATTTCTTCTAATTTCTTAACATCTTTATTATAACCTCTACCCCTCACATCGTGACTTTTTCCCTATCAGATCCCAAAGACCAATTTAAGAATTATTTACCTTCTTGTACTAAATTATTCCTGGAAGAAACATTGCAGTAAGATAAAAAATGTTCTCTGGAAATTAAATTTTACTTATTCTAAATTATTTGTATCCTGATCTTAAAAATTCTCTTTTCCAAGATAGAGAAAAAAATTAACTAGAGAAGGCTTAAAATCTTTTTTCCTTGCTTTTGGGTTTCCCTGATAAAACTTTCAAACTAGTTTAAATTCTCATCTTTCTCTAGCCTCCCTTACATTAAAAGAAAACATTTGTTACTCCTGAGAGAAGTGAATGAAGGGTGCTCTTTATATATGAGGAGGTTCTAGGGGACAAACCCCCCCCAAACCATTGAGGCTATTTAGTTATTTTTAAAACATAGCAACCACATTTCCATCATAGTTTTTGAAATCTATAACAGATTTCCTTAGTTTACAAACATTGTAAATTTATGCAAACTTTCTGAATAACTCTGAAAGCTGTGACACTGTATTTTCCCCTGCCTTTTATAAAACTTACCTCTCACTGAAAGTTATTGGGAAATTGCTATTTATTGGAAAGGTAAGTTTAGCATTAGATCTGCAGTAATTAATGACATCTGGGAGAGCTGATTTAGGTATAATGCTTCAACTTAAACATGAATTTAGGGTTAGTTCAATTTCCAAATATCCCCCTTCCCCCACCTATAGGAAATTATGTATATTGGCTATTACTACAATACATATATATTTCTTTTCAATTTAACCAAATCAGAATTTCTATATGGGGAGTAGATTTGATTGGGAATAATTTAACTTCCAAATATATTGATAATTGCCACAGTGACAAGAATTTTGATTGTAAGTAACATAGATCCTTACTGACCACTAGAAATTTTTTTAGACCAGATCAGAACAATGCAAATCTAAATGATAGGTAAATGTACAAAACACATAATCTAGCTTCTAGCCTGTTCATTTTTCCTGCCCATTAATCTCCCTTCGAAAAATCAAGGTTTCCATTGATTAGTTGATGTTGCCAATTGTGTCCCATTGTGAAGAAATGGTTATTTGCACATACTTTTATGACAGGTTTATCTATATCAAAGTCAGCTTACAGTATTAGCTTCAGCAGCCTTAGACAGAGACCTAAGCAACAAAGAAAAATGGAATTTTGTAGAGAGCAAGAGAAGATAAGAATTCACCATCCCTAGAAGCTCAAAAATAAAGAGAAGTGTTATTTCTTCATGGTCTGAGCCAGTGTACTTTCCCATCTCAGTCTTTATCATTTATCATTATTGTAATCTTGGCTGAGCCAGAAGTTTTCTTGTCACACTTTTTTCTGGGTGATTTCAATTGTGTCATTTCTTCTCTGACCACAGAACTTTCAGATTTTTTAGAAAAAAGAGCCAATTTGCAGATTTCTCTAAAAAGTATAACATTAATTATGTTGGTAATTTTTGATAATAGTATTTATTTAAATTTTAATAACTTTTTTGCTTTTAAGAAATTTTTTTACTTTCTTACATAAGAGCTTAGCACATAGAACTTGATACTAATTGATTTAACTTCTACTAAAATATCATAAAAAGTAGAGTGATTTCAATGTATCCTAGAAAGTCTTGAAGCACATAGAAGCTTTCAACTTATTTTCTTTATTATAGGCTTCTAAAAAAATCAGAATCATCAGTTCCTGTTTTGATGTGACATGTGAGTCAAGCAAATCTTGCCATCTTGCTTCTGTAGCTCCATCAGGATTCCATGGTAGCTGTGATGTTAGGGCTCAGGTAAGTAGCTTTCTTGACTCTCCTCTTGTATCCTCTTCCTTTCTCTCTTTTCTCCTTGTATTTCCCCCTTTTAAAAAAAATTCTACATAATTTCTTCTCAAAAATTTTTAGTATAGGTGGTAACTGATTTCTTTTGAAATACCTTGAGGTGATATTTAATTATCTGCTTTTAATTAAAATGCCAGAAATTATGGGTAACTTCTCAGGGCTCATAACTAATGTCTTCCTTTCTTTATATTCATCTATGTAATTGCCAAAGTAAATTTCCTAAAGTTCTAACCATATCTCTTGTCCATGATTATCTTTAGGATTAATTAATGACCATTATTACCTCTAGGATCAAATACAAAGTTGTCTTTTTTTTTCTTTAAACCCATACCTTTCTCCTTAGACTCAATACTGTGTATTGGTTTCAAGGCAGAACAGTGGTTAAGGACTAGATAATAGGGATTAAAGGACTGGCCCAGGGTCACTTAGCTAGGGAGTATCTGAGGTCATATTCTTAATTCACAGAACCACTTAACTGTCCCTTACAAAGTCCTTTTTAAAAATCCTTTAAAATTTGACCTCAACCTGCCTTTTAAATCTTTTTTTCCCCTCTGTTATTCACCTTTATTTATGCCTTAGTTTTGCAAAAATGATCTTGGGTTCCATATACATTATACTCTATCACCTTTTTCCATATCTTCCTTTTAGAGTCTATAGTTTCTTTCAAACCTCATC
Source organism: Monodelphis domestica (assembly GCF_027887165.1). Classification (NCBI taxonomy): domain Eukaryota; kingdom Metazoa; phylum Chordata; class Mammalia; order Didelphimorphia; family Didelphidae; genus Monodelphis; species Monodelphis domestica. The sequence goes on from NW_026605000.1 coordinate 143,723, forward strand.
ATGTTCTAAATTCAACAGAATTGTCTTACAAATTATGTTTTTATTTTCTTCATATGTGTGTGTGTGTGTTGTCTTCTCTTGTAGGTAGCACTTCAAAATTTTTAACTGGATCCTAATGAGGTGCACCTTTTCTTCAACTTGGTTTTAGAAAGTTGACTGGAACCTCAGAGTTACGAGCAAACATATAGTAATATAGTCAATATCTTGAAGAGGCAAGACGTAAACAAAAATCTTCCTAACAATGCCAGCTCTCTATTTTTACACATAATTTAAAAATAATTATTATTTGGTTGCTTGACAACAGAGATTGTAATCTGCATGTAAGGTTACTCTAGGAGTCAGAAGACAAAGCCAAATGCATTTGGCAGATTTTTGAAAAGAGTAGATATTTAAACCTGATGTAAGATACTTTTCAAAAAATTCTAATGCAACTTTCCACTCAGTGTGATTTTGTGGACTGTCAGTATCAGTTTAAGATTTTATTTTTGTAAGATTGAAGAAGTTTTTTAAACCCAGACTCCTATTATCAATTATAAAATAAGAACAGTAAGAGCTATTCAGTAGGTTTAAGTAATCCCAGTGTCATATAGTTAGTGTCTGAGGCTACATTTGAATGCAAGTCCTCCTGACTCTAGGCTGGAGTTTTATCCTCTTTGCCACCAACTGTCACTATGAATGTTTTATTAAAAACTTTCTCATATTCAGTTTTGTACTCTTAATGTTGATAGCCTGCAAGAAGTTTTTCCTTAAGATTTGGAAAGATCAGGGCCATAATTTTTATGGTTGGCATTGTAGCTTACTTATGGGATTTGACTAATCTTTACTTTTTAGCTTACTTTAGTTCAGTATTTAACCTCTTTTGGGGTTAGTGAATTCAGGGAAGTATGCTTTCAATTTGGCAGGATCTCTTCCTATTCTCAAGAAAACGAAAAGCTTTCTACATTAGAATTTTAGAGACCATTTAAAAAGACTTCAAAAGATTACCCAACAAAAATGCCAGTTTTTTGTTTTAACTTCAATTAGAATAGAAAAATTAAAGGAAGAACATATTTGAAAAGTAAAGAATTGTGAAAGTAACTTATAATACCTTAGAATTAGGAGGTCCTGGGGTCAAATGTACTCTATCTTTATATCCTTTGACCATTTATATGAAGTAGTCTTTAATTGTTACTTTATTCTATAAATTTATAAATTACTCTATTTGGTTCTACTCCTTTCCCCACATATATTATCATTCAAAGTCTTCCCAAGTTTCTCAAAAATTATCCATTTTGTCTTTTGTTAATACAAACTAGTATTTTCTTACATTCATATGTCAAAAATTTTAGCATCTACTTATTAAATTATTTGAGATAGGTGTAAAATGATTTGGAAGTGTCTAGCACTAAGTTTTAACTCAAGTCCTCCTGACTTGACAGGCCAGACATTATTGGGGATATCATCACTCAGCTGGCCCAGGAGTATGCTTTTCTTGTCCATAATTATGAATATTGCTTTTATCTTTTTTGTGTCATATAATTTCTAAAATTTCTGTCTTATATTATTTTATATTCGAAATACATTTTGGCATATGTTGTGAAATGGTCTAAATAATTTTTAATTAAAATTTTATTGTTGATGAAGGCACTTTTATAGTAATGCTTACTATCTTTCAGCCCATTAAAGATGCCATCTTGGCGGGGATTTGTAAAATGTTAATTTTTCACAATTTGCAGTGATGTTATAGACTTTTGTATCATCTTTGAATAGTTTCTCTGTATCATTAAAAAAAGATTCAATGAATGAAAAAACATTTATTTAAGTGCTTATTTTGTGCCAAACATCCTGTGCAGAAAGGAAACACATGCAGAAAAGAAAATTGGCTCTCTCCTCAAAGGGTTTAATATTTTTAAATTAAAATTTCTTTAATTAGATTCACTTTTTCTCCCATGCTCTAATTTATTAATCAAAGACAAATTTTAAAAAATTAGTAATTTTCTTGTTTGCTTCCTTTTTCAGTTAATTTCCCCTTTTTTGGTTAATTTCTTTCCTTTAGGATTTCTATTTTTGTATTTGGGGATTAAAAATTTGTGACTTTTATGCTTTTTCATTTGCATGCCCAATTTAAATGTTCTCCATTATTTGATGATTAAAGTAGAATTTTCTACTAAGGACTTTTTTCCATATGTCTTTCAAAATTTGTTAATGTTGTTCTCTTTAATGTTATTATTATTATTATTATTATTTAAACCCTTATCTTCTGCTTTAAAATCAATACTATGTATTAGTTCCAAGGTAGAAGAATGATAAGGATTAGGAAATGGGGCTTAAGTGACTTGCCTAGGGACATACAGGTAGGAAATGTGGAAATGTCAGAGGCTAGATTTGACCAAGAACCTCCTATCTCTAGGCCTTGCTCTCAGTCCACTGAGCCTCCCAGCTGTCCCTAAAATTATTGTTTTATTTTTATTTTTTAAATTAATTTATTTAGTCAATTTAGAACATTATTCCTTGGTTACAAGAATCACATTATTTCCCTCCTTTCGTTCCTCCCACCCTTCCCGCAGCCAATATGCAATTTCATTTGGTATTACATCTTGATCAGAGCCTATTTCAATTTCAATTTCAATTTTTTCAAATTAAAAGGTTTTATATTACATGTACAAGAAATATTAAATATTAAAAATAAAAATATTAAGTTGTGGAATAACAATAATATGTAATGTTTATATAGTGCTCTAAGGTTTAAAAAAAGAAAAACAGTATAAGGTTGGTAGTACACATTTTCTACATTTTACAGAAGAGGAAACTGATTCTCTTTAAGGCAAAGTGATAACTCTGTGATTGCCTGGTTAGTAAATAGTGAAGTAAAGAGTTAAAGGCCAGTTGTCTGACTTGAAGACCAGTACTTTGAGGAGTGATATCAACAAATTCACTTTTAATGTTGAGATTTCAGGTTTTATCTTTGATAAACCCAACTGATCCTCACTTCTGTCTCTTAGTCAGTAGCATATGGTTTCGATGACAACTGCTTTATAGTACAGTTTAAGATCTGGTACTGCTTAGGGCGTGTTGGAGCACAAAAGACAACACGGCCATCCAATGCAGCTGAGGAAATCTGCAGATGTAATGACTTTTTGCGCCACTGGACCCAGGCTTCCAGCGCCGAGAGTGGGACTGTCTCTGTGCATCGACTTTTCCACTTAAATCTTCATGCACAAGTGTCTTTGTGCACAAAAACACACAAAGACAATAGTCATCCTCGGTTACCAAGAGACTACTACTACTAGTCATAAAACTGAACAGGAATGTTGAATTCATTAGCTCTATAGTAATATACAAATCAAGGTTAGATCATATCCTGGCCTTAAGCCATCTGAAGGAACTAAGACAAAACCAGTCAGGAATCTCTAAGGAATTTTCAGAGAAATTCCAGAATTATTTGTGATTTTACACATACATCAATTCTAGAAATTATCCCTAAGTTAAAGATTGAATTATGAGAACAGAACATCTATCTGTTCTCTTTCACCTTTTCTCTCTCTTTTCCTTTAAAACTCTCTGCTTAAAAAGCAGAACACAACTTCCCTTCTTCCTTCACAAACCTGCATACTTGAGCTTTATTATGGACTTTAGATCAAAGTCCCTCTTTCTTCTGAATTCAAACCCAACATACCTTCTCTACTTGCTATGACTTGCTTTTACCATCATAAGTCAAAGAAATATTCCATTGGTATCACTTCAATTGCTAATTGGTAACCCAGAAGAATTCTGATTTAAAGGATCATTGAAATACTGTATCTTTAGCATAGTACTCATCAGTTATAAATTTCAGTTCATAGAACAAATTGGCAAACTGAGGTAACCGCTGAGTATTGAACAAAATCTATGGTAGAGTCAGGTTTACAATGAGCTTTTGTTTACATCCAAACAATATTTTAAAATACATATTTCAACAGCAACTCACATAACATTAAAAAAAATTTCATAAAGCATTTAGTATTATAGGACCTATTTTAAATTTGGAGATTTGAAACCTTTTAAGGACTGTAAATCTTAAAGTAAGCCTTTTGACAAGCCAGGTTGCTTATGTTTTCAAGACTAAGAAGTTAAATGCAATAATAAAGTTATTCCAACTTTAATACACTGTGATGAAAATCATTGAGATGAAAACCATTTGATAATTTTAAACAAAAACCCATTTTTGGTAGGCTTAAACACTGCTAAAACCTATATAACAAACCAATCTGTGGCTTTTATATACAAAGTGAAATGTCTGACAAAATTAAAATTAGGATGTTATTTTCTAGACCCACATAAATACATGATCACAATTTTGAAATAAAATACCAATAAATACCTCTAATAGATTTAAGCATTACTTCCTTTTGGCTAGCAGGCAGGGAAAGGAGATTTATTAGATCTTCTTATCTTTCCCTGTTTACCTCAAAACAGAAGATAATTAATGGGTTGTTCTACAAGTTGAAAAAAACTTTAGTTTTAAAAGTGGAAGACATTAAAAAAATCCCAAAATAGGGCTTTCTCACCAGTTTTTCTGTTCAGAATCAACCCTATTCCTCTGCAGTAGAGGAGAAGGTAGATCTGATCAGTGAACTGATAACTTCCCGGTTTCCTTTTCCCCCTCTCTGCATGGATTTCTCAGTGGGCCCTTGCCTTAAAATCCAAGTAAAGAGTAGAGTTTGAAGAACTGGGAGCCTAGTGAGGGAATAAATATAATATGTCCAATTGCCACCTGGTGTTAGAATTTAGGGGAAACAAAAAGCCAAAAAATTTCCTCATTTTTTTTTTATGTTGCTCAGCTATTTAACATGAGAGAAAACAAACAAACAAAAAATCCAACTGAATTTTCTCTCAGGCTGCTTAGACTTGATCTCTTCCCAACAGGAGAGGCCTGCAAGCATGCTTCTCCCTTTGTCTTAATTGGGTTGGCTAGTCCCTATCTGGCTTGACCTCAGGCTGAAAAAAAAAATTGCCATGGATAGGCTATGCCTCTTGCTTACCAAGGATGTAACGTGGCCAGTCAACATTACAAAAAGAAATTAATTGCTTTTTCTTTAATCTGTTTAGTGCCAATTTTTTCCAATTTTTAAGTATACACCCCAAAGGGGAATCTCGGGGTATGCTCTGTCTCTGTCCCATTTAGATGCAGAATGGCCAATTTTACACCGAAGGGTCAACAACTGTGGCTCCACAGAGGTTGCCTGACCAAGAGCACTCAGTTCTAACACTGAGGTGAGCACTCAGTTGAACACTGAGGCAGCAAGACTTCCCACACAACTAGAGCCATCTTCCAGGATAAGGGGGAGCCAACAGATAGACCCCAAACTCCAGTGGCCACACTGATGTGGGGCCGATGGGAGAGAGAGCACGAAAGAGTTTCCACGGAGATATCATCCAAAAGATGGGAGTTTCAGGAGTCAAAGTCCTTCCTACCTGAGTAGCTGTGTCCTTATGGACAATCCGGGGTACAGGAGTAGCTTTCAGGAGAGCCAAAAATGTTGGGTGTCAAAATGTTATGGCTTAAAAACAAAAAGAGAAATTTATTAATTTAGAAAGTAATGTTGAGAGTGGCTAGGAGGATAGCAAGGTGGAACAGCAAGATGGGGAGCAGTTCCCTGGGTGGGAGGACAGCATGAAAGGAAAGGCTGTTCCCATGAATGACATCAGTTCTGAGGTTTTTATACCTTTTTACAACAGATGCTATGCCCTGGTGGGGAAGTGACTTAGAGTGGTAAGTCCTCAGGCATTTGGTGGGGTGAGGTGGTCATCTGCCTGGGGTCTGCCTGGAGTCATAAAGATTCATCTCTTTGTCCATCTTAAATCTAGAGGACAAAAGAGGATAAACATCTCAGGACCTTAGGTGGGGTCATTGGGTATTTCTAAGTTTAGAGTCAGGAGGAGGCAAAGCAAGGGAGTTTCCGTGATAATAGTTCACCTGGATTTCTAGGGTACAGTGCCCATGTCAGTATTGCTTAATTTCTAATTAATTTTTGATTTGCCTCTCCATGTACCCTTACTAATTATTTTCATTGCATTGTGATCTGAGAAGGTTGCATTTATTATTTCTGCTCTTTTGCACTTGTTGGCAATATTTTTATGTCCTAATACGTGGTCAATCTTTTTTAATGTGCCATGTGCTGCTGAAAAGGTGTATTCCTTTTTGTCCCTATTTATTTTTCTCCACATGTCTACTATTTCTAATTTTTCCATGATTTCATTCACTTCTCTTACCTCTTTCTTACTTTTTTTGGTTTGATTCATCTAGTTCTGATAGAGGAAGGTTTAGGTCTCCCACTAGTATAGTTTTTGTATCTATTTCATCCTTGAGCTCCACTAGTTTTTCCTTTAGAAATTTGTATGCTATTATTGGTTTTTAAAAAATATTTGTTTTTTTAACTTTGACTAATTCTTTTATATATCTTAATCTTTTAATATTTTTTGCTAAAGAACTGTCTTTGAAAGCTCCTTGGATAGAGAAGCAGGCCTAGAGGTTTGAGACTCAAATTTGGCCTTAGACAAGTCCTAGTTTGTGACCTGGGTGAATTACTTTTTACTTCTAAATATGTTATTCAGAAACTTTGAATACTGATATTTACATTGTTGCTTATTCTTCAGGGAAGAAAAGTTAGAAGACCAAGATCTCCATGGCCTCAAAGACAAACCACCAACATCCAAAAAGGTGAAAGATAAAAAAGAAGAGAAAGCAGAAGAAAAGGAAAAACATGAGTCTCCACATACTTCTTCTCATCAGTCTGTGGAACCAGTGGAAAGAGGGAAAGCAGAAACTTCGGATATGGTCAGTTCACCTCCTACTGTTTCTGAAGTTTATGCCTCTCCCAAACAGAGGCGTTCTGTCATCAGAGACAGAGGACCCATGTATGAAGATCCTACCTTACCTGAGGGCTGGACCCGGAAACTTAAACAAAGGAAATCAGGTCGCTCAGCTGGGAAGTATGATGTATATTTGATCAAGTGAGTAAAAATCTTATCAGCATGTGGTAGAGAAAACATTTTAGGTAACTGGGATTTGTTTTAAGTTTAGACTACTTGAGTTCTCTGGTTTTAAATAACTTCTTGACTTAACTTTGTTATAAAATGTTGACTGGGGAAAAACAAGGGCAAAAAGCACTAGTAGGCCTCAAGGAGCTTTGTGCCACACACGTCTAGAGTCAGGATTGATCTCTAGTGCTCTGGACACTGACCCCTAGGAGGGCCACCACACTAGATGGACTCCAGGGAACAAAAGAATTTGGGGAACCTCTATACCATTTGGGGAGTCCAGGGGCCGAGAGAGATGATTGACATCACTATAGCTACAAAGAAAATGGGAGTGTTCAAACTACATTGAAGGGATACCATCCAGCTGGGGAAAGGAAAAGAGGCTAGGGTGTAAGAGAAGGAGCTGCTTATATGGATACTAAAGGATGGTTCTTGCCCAGCTGTGGATCTTGGGAAAGGGTTGGATACTATAGGGGAGATTACCTAAAACAAAGAGGGTCCTTAGCATATGTGTATCCTCCCCAACTAGGATTGTCATTCCTCTGAGGGTCCCCCACCCTGAAACTGCTAGCCTGCAGTTCCCTTCAGGGTAGTGTTAAGGCCCGGGATTTCACCCACCACCAAGGAAGACAATGCAATCAGGCAAAGAAAGGGTTGTCCTTTATTGTACTGGTGCACAGTAGTGGAAACTCTGCCATCAGAGTTCCCAGTTGCTTCTGAAAGGCTGGGCCTTAAGTACTTTCCAGCATGTATGGCTGCCTCTCCAGCCCCTTATCTGCTACATACTATTCTTGGAACCTTGACAATTTTATGTTATTGGGGTCTTCTTGGCCTTTATCTGGTACCCACTGCAGCTGGGGTCTTGGCATATTTATGGTTCTGAACTCCCAAGGCCAGACAGCTCCCTGTTAAGGCTGGGCAATTTCCTGCTCTGGCCTCCCTCAGTAGATTCCCAGAGGAACTGGGAAGAAGTACAAATTTTGGGGTCTCCAACCTATGAGCTAGTCTTGAAACTTGGGTTTCATCAGATTCCAACAGGCCACAAGTTTGGGATTCCTAGATTCCATGTTGACAAAGGGATGGAGGAAATTGCAAATAATTAATAACTAGAAACACTAATACAAAATAATTATCCAATAATGTGATAAAGGAGAGGGGATGCTTTCTGGTTTCAAAAGACATCAAAAGGAAATAGAATAATTTTTATCAGCAACTATAAAACTATCTTTTAAAAAAATGTATTAAAACTCTACATACTCCTAGATCCAGTGATAGGTTAGTACTCCCAATAAGATCAAAGAAAAAGGAAGAGGACCCTATTGTCCATGAGAACCAACCCAAAAATTTGAGAGTTTTAGAAAGAGATTATAAAGTCATTTGGTAGACTAGAGCTAATTTGTAGTTCCCTTCTTAATCTAGGCTCTGGAAGATTTTACATAGGATTTAAACAAGGATACTCTTAAAACACTTCATGTAAGCTATTTTGGGAAGGCAATTTGACAAGAACACCAGGGAATTTAAAACATAATTTTCCATCTATCTAGGACTTGGGGAAATCAAAATACCTTGTAGTCATTTTTAGCATTCCTAGAAAGTTAAAAGTCACATTCAAAGTGTGAATGGCTTTCAGGCATGTAAGATTAGATTTTTTTTTTAAACAGGATGATAATTGTTCCTGAATAATCTAATAAATAACTTTTCCTCATTTGTGCTTTTGTCAGCATGATCATTCTTGTGTGTCAACCTGAGAAAATACCAAATTTTGAAAGAAGTTGTAAAGATAAGTGACAAGGGTTGGCAGTAAGAAATGGTGCTTCAGTGTACTCCTTTCTTCTCCCTTTGTTTGGGATGTGTACCCCTGAGGTTCAGGAAGATACCTTTTGTAAGAATGCAAGAGTCCAAAACTTAAAAAGTACAGAGAGATTTATTAGTAATGTTGAATTTTTGGCAAGCAAGACAGCATGAGTGGAGCAACCTGGGAATGCCTCAGTTATAGGATTTTTATATTTTACAGCAATGAGGACTTGACTCTGGGGCTGAGGGGTTGGGCAGGGGGGTTTCCCTGAAGGCATGGGGGTGGTTCTCATGATTTGGAAGACTGATGGATGAGGTGTGTCTCTTTGTCTATCTCAAATCTATGGGACAATCAAAGGAGAATAATCCTCTCAAGGTCAGATGTTTTGGTTTGGGAGTCTGAGGGTTTAAGGGAGCAAAGGAATTTCCCTGATAATAGTTGGTCTGAATTTCTGGGGGTACAATGCCACCTTCATCTAGAATCCAGGGGAGGGCAGAAAACTGTTATGAGGGGAGAAGGACAGTAAACCCATAGTTAAAATGAAGAATCTGGAAACCTTGTCTAATTGGGGCATTTTTTATTGTTCTGAGGCTTTCCCATTGACTTGGCTATACTTGGTAACATCCTTGAATAAATACTTTTGTCTTAAGATGAATTAGTCTGAGCTGCAGTGTCCTCTGGGGGGGCAGCTTTTCCATCTGTGTTGTCCTCCCTCACAAGGAGCAGCCTTCCATCTTGCTGCTCCACCTGTACCATCCTCTTGGCCATTCTCAACATTACTCTGTAAATTAATACATTTCTCTTTATTTTTAAGCTAAGTTTTGGAGTCTTGCATTCTTGCAAAAGGTATCCTTCCCGAATCCCAGGAATATACCTCTTCACCCCATAACAGATTCAACAGCTAAAAGATTCTCCCATCATTGGCTGTGGAAGTGGGGTGGGAGGAGGGAAGAATATGAATCATGTAACCTTGGAAAATTTTTCTTAATTAATCAATTGAATGAAATTTTTAAAAATAGGAAAAAAATATTAAAAGATTCTCCCAAAGAACAATTGGGGATGTTTTATACTCTTTGGGGACTCAGGACATCAAAGCTACATTGACCAGTTGTTAGCAGGCTTGGGAAAGAATCTGTAGATTATGGCTATGGTATCTGGGAGTGGTCTACTTACAATGGATACTAATAGGATGGTCTCTGCCTGGAGTTGGTATTCTTGGGAAGGATCTCTGACATAAGGGAGGAAACTTCTAAGACTAAAAGAGTACTTAGCATTTGATTAGGTCTGCTAGCCCTGCCTAAGCTGATGTTAAAGCTGGAAAAATCAATGCTGTCAGAAAAACCACTCTTGAATTAAGGAAAGGAGTTCAATGCTTCTCATGCTATGTGCTACAAATCCACACAGAGTTGCTTTGGCTACTGACCCCTAGGAACGCCAACTGTGAGATTGGACAATTCTGAAAAGCCATGAAATTTGGGAAGCTTACATACTCTCTTTGGGAAACTGAGTCAGGGAAACATGATTGATTGACATTACCATGCCTACTGGGAAATGGCAGTGTTCAACCTACTCTGACAGGCCCATAGCCAGAGGCTAGGGTGTAAGGTATACTTACAATGGGCCCTCTGGGACTTTCCTTGGGGTAAGTTCTCAGGGGATAAGGGGCAAATTTGGGGTCTTCGGATTTCAAGTTGACATCTGGCTAGTCTAAAGCCCTAAATTCATTAAAATAGAGGCCAGATTGTTTTCCCAATGTTTCATAGAAAAATCTGCCTTAGGTGTTATAAATCAAGGGATTTAATATACTGTAAACAAGTCCACTGTGGCCACTAATATCACAAAAAAAATCATATTCCCTGTTTTATTTATAAAAGTAGAGCCTCATACAGCTCTCAATTAGATATGTAATAATATAACTAGATTTGTTATAGAGACTTGTAGGTGTCAACTTGGGAAAAAACAGAACCACTGAAATGGTCAGAAAAACCAAATCTTTAATTGGTAAGAGACAAGTTCTTAATATTCAGCTGCCCATACAAAGTCAAGCACTAAAAATCATACACAGCCAAAGCTCTGGGACTCTGGAAATAGTCTCTAGGAGAATATGCCAGACAGAATTTGGGTTTTAAATACCTTTTGAGGAACAAAGGAAGGGAAGTAACATTGATTAATTCCAATTAGCAAAAGGAAATGATGAGCTCTGGGCTTAACAGGAAAGGGCTAATGCTTTGCCATGGATACAAAAAGATGTTTTCAGGCAGGGGATGGACTACTGGGGGAGAGATCTCTGATACTACTCTTATCTAAACTGGGATCATCAAGTACCTTTAGGGTTATTGCTCAGTTTGGAGAAAAGTCAGTCTGGGACTTCCCCCACGACAAGTTCCTAAAGGAAACTAGGGATTGGGATTTAAAAAACCAAATTGACATAGGTAAACTATATTTCTTTTTATTTGGTGGAATCTAGAAGTCCCCAATACTGTCCCAGTATATTACGCTCGAACTTGGGACCTTCAGCTTTCGAAATTGACTACTGTGCTAAAGAGTCACTGTGCTTCATCTGAAGTAGATTGTTAAACCTGAGATTCCCCTCAGGGTGGATTCTCACAGCAACAGGATCAAACCTTAGGCTTTAATCTTTAAGCTAAGTAAACTGGGGAATCCCCAAATCTTTCTAGGCTACAAGTTTGGGGTCTTCTAGATTGAATTTTTTCCCAAAGGAAAAAGAAAAGGAATTTGGGTGTGTCTTCCTTCGTGCAGGTCAACATATTAGCCAGATTCTTTAATGGCTCAATCCATAAGCTAATAGTATTCAAATTAAGAGACTTTTCTAATGATACAGTTGTATCCTTTTCCTGCTTCATTTCCCCCTTTCAGTTTAATAGCATTTCTTTTTTACAATGGTTCCTCAAAATTCAAAATACAAAATTTTGGGGCATTCATTACCAATTTATTTGATTGCATTCTTAAATCCTCTTATGTGGAAATTTGCCATCTATCAAAACTGAAAATGAAAAACAAAACAACTGAGAACTATTAAATATTTAGAAAAAACAAGTCTTTAATCAGGAAAGGGGTAAGTCCAGTATTTGTCCCTTTACTCACCACCAAAACTTTTACAGGGTCTACACCCTGGGACTATGGGAACATTACCCCTGGGAGAGCCTAGAGGCTAGATGCTAGTGAGACGCTTAAGTATCTTTCTTGGGGAACCTGGGGACCTAGGATAAGAGATTGGCTTCATAATGGTAACGAAAGAAAATGGGGAGTCCTGAACTGGAATAACTGAGAGGCTGAGTCAGCTTTACAATGCACACAAAAGGGGAAGATCCAGCCAAGGGCTAGGCTAATGATAGTTGTGTCCTTGGTAAAGGACTTTAGCCTAGAGGGAGAAATCATTGGGACAAAAAAAGCTACTTAAAACCTGATAGGGTTCTGTTGTTAGTCTGAGACTAAAGAAGTTGGATTTTTCCCTCAGGGAGAAACTCACAAAGAGGTGATCAAAATTGAGGCTTACACCTTCAAACTAAACTGGAGGTTATAGAATCTTTCTAGGCTATTAGTTGGGGGGCTTCTAGGTTCCATGTTGACAATTCTGTACCAGTTGTATTAAAAAACTTAGTAGAGGGTAATTATAATTAATTAACATACAATTAACAAACATCTACATGAGATGTCACTATGTCACTATGCTTAGACATTGGATCCTCACAACAATCTTGGAAGTTGGGTGCTATTGTTATGGGCATGAAGGATACTCTTTGGGGTTCGGGAAGGATGCCTTTTGCAAGCATGCAATAACTCAAAAACTTAGCTTAGATTTATTTTTTGAGATTTATTAATTGAGAAAGTAATGTTGAGAGTGGCCAGGAGGATAGTAAGGTAGAATAGCAAGATGGGGAGCAGTTCCTTGGGTGGGAGGACAGCATGAAAGGAAAGGCTGTTCCCCCCATGGGGACAGCCTGGATGGAGAGGCTGTCCCCCAGATGACATCAGTTCTGGGGTTTATATACTCTTTAGATTCTGTGTCCTGGTGTACACATGACTTAGAGTGATAAGCCCTCAGGCATTTGGTGGAGTGGGGTGGCCATCTGACTGGGATCCGCCTAGAGGCATAAAGATTCATTTCTTTGTCCATCTTAAATCTAGAGGACAAAGGAGGAAAAACATCTCAGGACCCTGGGTGGGGTCATTCGGTGTTTCTAGGTTAAGAGTCACAAGGATGCAAGGGCAAAGGAGTTTCCTTGATAATAGTTGGCCTGGGTTTCTGGGGGTACAGTGCCCATGTTACTATTACCCCATTTTACAAATGCAGGTAGGTAAAGAGGTAAAGTAACTTGTTTAAGGACCATACAGCTAGATGAATTTCTGAGATTTGATCTCAGGAAAATGCTCCATGCATTTTTCAGACATGTTACCTTAATACCAAATATCAAATGTATTTACTTCAGTTATCTAATCCCAACCATTCTAACTTTACTTTAGTTATTCTAATTAGAGAACACATCTCACTGTAAATGACATCAAATTATGATTTTAGTTTCAGGACATACTGCCTTTTGAACTTTGAATCAAGTAGAAGTATTAGTTCTAAGCAGAAGAGCAGGTAGGGCTTATCAACATGAAATCTAGGAATCCCAAACTTGTTACCTAGTGAGATCTGATGAACCCCAATTTTCAGGACTAGCTTGTAGATTGGAGACCCCAAAGCTTCTACTTGTAACCTGATGGGAATCCCAAAGTAGAAGTTTCAGACTGAGTGGGGGACCCTCAGGGAAAAGACAATCCTGGTTGGGTGAGATAACCATATGCTAAGGACCCTCTTTGTTTTAGGTAGTTTCCCCTATTAGTTAGAACCTTTCCCAAGAAGATCCACACTTGGCAGGGACCATCCTTTAGTATCTATTGTAAGCAGCCCCTTCTCTTACAGCCTAGCCTCTAGCTATGATTCCTTTTCCAGACTTGATTGTATCCTGTCAGTGTAGTTTGAACACTCCCATTTCCTTGTAGCTAAGAGTGATGTCAATCATCTTTCCCTGTCCCTGGACTCCACAAATGGTATAGAGGTTCCCCAAATTCTTTTGTTCCTCAGAGTCCGTCCTGAGTCAGTGGCACTCCCAGGGGTCAGTGACCAGAGTGTCCAGACGCAGTCTTGGGGAGCAGCTCTGTTGTCCCAACCTAGTAGTGCTAACCCCATTTTCCCTTGATTAAAGAGTGATTTTTGACTATTTAATAGTTCTTTGTTTTTTTTTCTGTTTGACAGGCCAGACCCAGGATCACACAGCTAGGAAGTTTTCAAGTCTAGATTTGATCCAAAGACCTTCCATTTTACTGCATTAAGTTTTTACTCAACTGACTTTAGGCTAATCTGGAAAAAACTGAAGAAGAAAAAAAAAAACAAAACCAAAAAGCCATAGAATTATTAAGTAGTCAAAATCACTCTTTAATCAAGGGCAAAAGGGGTTCAGTGCTAGGAGGCCTCCACACAAAGTTGCCTGTCACACAGGCTCGGACTCTACAGAGTCCAAGGATTGAATTCTGGACACTCTAGACACTGACCCCTGGGAATGCCACCTGGCTAGATGGACTTTAGGGAATAAAAGATACAATGGATACTAAAGGATGGTTTCTGCTCAGGGTGTGGCTCTTCTTAGGAAAGGGTCTCTGATACAATAGGGGTGACTTCCTAAAACAAAGAGGGTCCTTAGCATATGCTTAGTCCCACATGACTAGGATTGTCATTCCCCTCAAGGTCTCCCACTCAGTCTGAAACTGCCAGCCTGGAATTCCCTTCGGGGTAGGTTCCCAGGGGAACAGGGAACTAGGACAAACTTTGGGGTCTTAAACCTATATGTTTGTCCTGAAACCTGGGGTTCACCAGATCCCACTAGGCCACAACTTTGGGGTTCCTACATTCCATGTTGACACCCCCCTCTTTTGGTCAAGACAGGACCTCACTGACCAAACAAATGGACAAATCACTAATGGTGGGAAAGCCTAGGGATACAATGTTAAGGTCCAGGATTTCACCCACCACCATGGAAGTCCAGGAACAATGCAAACAGGCAGAGAAGGGCCATTTATTGAACTGATACGCACATCAGTGGGAACCTCTATCATCAGAGTTCTGAGTTGCTTCTGACAGGCTGGGCTTTTTATACTTTTCTGTAGGCACCTTATCTACTATATACCATCCTTGGAATTTTGCTTGCATGTATGGCTCTTATCTACTTCCTACTATTCTTGGAGCTTTGACAATTCTATATTATTGGGGTCTTCCTGGCCTGTTGTTTGACATATTTGTTGGGGTCCTCCTGGCCTTTATCTGGTACCTACTGCAGCTGGAGGTTTGGCATATTTACGGTTCTGACAAGTTTCTCAAGGCTGACCAGCTCATTAGGCCTTCCTGCTAGGATTTGGCATATTTACGGTTCTGACAGGTCAGCTTGTTAGGCCTTCCTGTTTTCTCAAGTTTGGCCATTTTCCGGTCTCCCTCATTAGGTACAGGCAATTAACATTTGGGGGCATTCCCCAATGCCTTTGGTGCATTGCCATTTGATCCAGAAAGGCAGGCAGTCTTCTTTTGGCAATAACTAACAATCAAAATACTACCCCCCATTTCCCCAAAATCTTAAGTCTTTCACATCTGGTGGGTCCTGATGATGCCTTCAGCCTCCTCTCTGGCAGACTTCTGTCCTCCTGCAGACTTCTTTTGTACCAGACAGCTTCTTTGTTGTTACAAGAGAAATCCATAAACATATTCTCTAACAGGACTTGATCAACTCCCGATATTATTCACTATAAAGATTGTCCACACTGTGAACCTTAAATCTGCAATCCCATCTTATTAATTTTGATAATGTCTTTTCCTCAATTATAAAATTATGTAATTTACATGCTTAATAAAAAAGATTGCCTTGCTTTACCAAAATAATAATATAAAAACCCTACAAACTATAGAAGTACAAAAGCAAAACCAAAATCCACATCACAGATTATTCAGGACTATGTAAATCTGGAAGTTGCCCTCCCTTCTATTTGTGGCCAAAAATTAAATATCATCCAGCATTAAGTAAAATTCCAATTGAATATTCTATTACAAAAATCCCCAAATATTATTTTTAAAACTGCATGACAATTTCAGCTTCAAAACAATTTTAAAAATCAAATTTAAGTTTCAATATTGAAATGAACTCCAAAAATCCTTAAGATTAAAAATGCTTCCAAATTTCTTTAATTTTAAAACCTCTCACACCCCTCACACACACCCCTTTGGAGAGGTTGGGCCTGCTAGGGATTTTGAAACTGTTCATTCACTTTTTAAGTACTGAACAACCATAACTATGCCCTTTAACAATTTAGGCTTTTTATTTCTAATAACTATTACCTAGTATGAAAAAAATAATAATGTTGCAACTGAGTCAACTAATGTAAAGTCTGGAGAGAAAAATTTGTTAAAATAATTCTTCTGATTTGCCTTAAATTAGTGGGTACACATTTCATTTTCCTGAGTATTTATTCACTGGCAATAAGGACTTATTTACCATTTAACTTGGCCCTAGTCTGTAAGTGATTTCATTAGTATTCCTAGGCACAAGGCTTTCTCTGATCTCATTGTTTCCTGCCTTGAAGCTCCAAAATGTATAAACTTTACTGGTATTGGGGAGTAATTCAATGTTCTATCAGAACCTTGTTTATTAAAAATGCTGGTTAGAATCTTATATTTATGTGCAAGTTGTCTGCCCTTTTGGCACTGATATTTTGCCAGGTTTTCCTTATGACCTAAATACTTTCTTTTAAGAAAAAGGACCTTTTTGAATTTGCTCACTCATTCACAATGGCTAAAAATTTCTATCTGCCTCCACAATTTCCATATTCTATGTCTTGCCTTCCTGAGACTTCCTTCATTATACAATTACAGAAAACTTGCTATTAACTGGAGAAAAGTGGGAAGTAACTTAAAATGAGGGAGAAAAGCTCCCTGTAATTTGGAGTATTAATGCCATGAGTAAATTGGCAGTGATCAGCAGTCATCTGTAGAACTTGACAGAAACTTAGTGCTTCCATTTGCCCTTATGACTGTATCAACAACCAATTTCCTCCATAGCATTTCTTTTCCCAATTATCATCTCATATAATTCACCCTTTGATGGCCCTTCTCTCTAACCATGCTCCGGATTTAAAATTACCTTCTGTTATTAACAATTATTTTTAGGCTCCATCATTCTTTCCTAACTTCTTCTGATTCTACTTTGAGACAGACTAGCACTCTAGAACCTTTTCTGCACATTCTCAAATGAACAGATGTTACTTTCAAACCTTTTAACCAGGTAAAATGCTCCTATTTAAACTTTCCTAATGCAACTAAATTTGGGGAATAGCTCTGTCCTTTCTAGGTTCTTTACTTAAAGGGACTTTGCTCAGGGTAAATAAAATTTTCAGGGTAAATAAAATGGCCAATTTTTGTCTGCTACAGAAATATTTCTAAAGTCAATTAAAACCATGAGAAACAATACTTATCCGGATTCAGTATCTTGGGGGCTTCTTTGGATTTCTCATAGATGTCTTCTTCAGGAATTCTTCAGATTCTAGGCTGCAGGAAAATCTTGTCCAGGCTTTTGGTTCCTAAGCAATGTTTTCTCTATTAGCGGTCATGTGGAAATGATCATCAGAAATAATGATCACAAAACCATTAGTTCTCTCCACTCCCCAGTTCTGAGGATTTTATACTCTTTACAACAGATGCTATGTCATGGTGTGGACGACCTATAGGGTGTCAGTCCCACAGGCATTTGGTGGGGTGAGGTGGTCTTCTGACTGGGGTCTTGCCTGGAGGCATAAAGATTTATCTCTTTGTCCATCTTTAATCTAGAGGACAATCAAAGAGGATAAATATCTCAGAACCCTGGAGGGGGTTATAGGGTGTTTCTAAGATGCAGAGGCAAGGAAGTTTCCCTAATAATAGTTCCCCTGGGTTTCTGGAGGTACAGTGCCCATGTCAATGGCAAGCAATTTGTTATATTGTTTGGTAGAAAAGAGTGATCCAGAAAGGTGTGGCTCAGGTTTACATGATTTAAGATTTAGACTAGGGGGAAAAAGATTTAGAAGAAGGATGTTTACACTAAAACCACTTGTTACAGGTAAGCAGTTTTGTTAAGGATGAGGGGATATGGAACCAAAAAACTTTGTAATCTCCAGCATTCCTAGGAAATCCTTCTAGGTGTGACCAATTATTACCCATTTGTGATTTTTTTTACAAATATTGTGAACTAGTTTGTAATTTTCTTCTCCAGCTCATTTTACAGATGAGGAAACTGAGGCAATTTTGGTTTTGTTTATGCAGAAACTTTAATTAAAATTATGTATTAAAATTTTTGTATTGTTTGGTCATAAATTCTTCTTTTACCTATAAATCTGACATAAACTTTCCCGTATTTCACTTAATTAGGTCATCGTGTAATGCTTTATTTCTAGATCAAGAATGCATTTTGACTTTACCCTAGTGTGCAGGGGATTGATTTATGCCTAATCTCTGCTAAATTGTTTTACATTTCCCTAGTAAATATTTTTATCAAATACTTCTTTCCCCCAAAGCTTGAATCTTTGGGTTTATTGAACACTTAAACTGCTTGTAATAGTTAAAATTAGTTACTCTCTGCTAGAAGTATTATATTTTTATGAGGTTTAAAGATTAAGAAATATAGAAAATACAAAATAAGAAAAGCACCTGCCTAGGCCCAGAGAGCCAATTCACAACCAGTCACATCTTGCCTGCTAGGTGAAGAGCCAGCCACATCTCCTTGGCAGTGGAAGTAGGAAGAGAGCCAGTAGGCTTTACAGTCAGTTTAAGTAGAAATTTTTGATCTCGCCCAGATGAGGATCTCAGTGACATTACAAAGCATTCTGGGAAGTGGCCAAGGACTTCTGGAGATTGGAGTCTGGGGTTCAAATCTCCATTTTTACAATTCCTCGTGTGATTGTTTGGGAAGAAGGACTTCCCCAAAGGATCATGAAAACATAATAAATTTAAAGATTACAATAATTTATGGATAAGAAAAAAAGAACAAAACCAATAATTGCTGGATGCATTGACAAAAAGCAAGTTATGGGGCAGTCCCCTTTAGCGTAAAAGTATACATACAAATAAATGTTCAGTCAACCACACCCAAAATTCATTTTTGATCTTTCTCGTGCAGCTTGTGGTCTGGAGGCTTCTTCATGGTATCTTCTCCAACAGTTCAGTTTCTGGATTCAGAGAGGCAGCATCTTTACCTAAAATTCTTCTTAAAAGGAATTTAAATGTTGCAATTTAAATAATAATATTTTTTACATTTCCCCGTGTTGAGGATGATTGAAAAACACAGGATCACTTAGGGATGCATGGCTGAGTTATGAGGTATGTGAATCAATTGACAAGAGAAATTAAAAAGACATCAGAAAAATCCAAATTAAAAAGAAAATTTCTGGATGAAAATATAGACTATCAAAGTCTTATGTGTAAAAATTCTAAGTAAAGGAAAAATAAATCTATAACAGGTCCTTGAATTTGGGCCCAATTAAAATGATCTAAGCAATGATGCATTTACCCAGTCAACCAGGACTACAGAAAGGTACCACACTATGAAAAGATAGGAAAAGGGACCAGATTATAGGAGCCAAATAGGGGCCAAGGTTTGGGGATACTCGTCTGTAAGTATTTTCAGAGTGAGTGTGGACACAAGGAAAGCCTATGTCGTAATAAATGTTAAACATAGTAACTTCGAGTCTTCACACTAGGTTCAAGACCTTTGTATTGGCTAGGAAGTGCATCAATCCATCCTGGATTGGCTTATTGTTGGCCCTGTGCAATGGCTCTTTTGTGTATATCTTGTCCTGGAATCAGACAGAATCATTAAGTAAAGTCCCATAATTTCTTTTAAATAATTAGTGGCATCATTTTTTATAGTCACAAGCTTTTTGGGTATGCAATAGCAAATGTTTTTTAAACTTATAGTACTGCAAAATCAAAAAGTTAAAGAAAATCTTAATACTGGTGAAATGTGCTTCAAATATAAAAAAGAGAAAAAAATAGTATATTGCACATGCAAGAAAAATATAATAATAAAAGAGCTTTAAAAATTCAAAAATATAGCTTATAATCATTGACACTCTGTGTCAGCTAAGAAAATATAAAATGCAAGGCTTTCTCACCAAAAATGAGATCCATTTTCTCTTTGTATCTGGCCATGATCACTGTGAGTATAAGACAAATGAATTGAGCAAGGGTAACATTTTTCGTTTTTTTAAAGAGTAGTAGTACAAATATGTAGTATCCCCAAAATTCTCCATAGCCCAATTAATTACAATAGCAAACAAACACACTATCATATTTACAGGAGTTGCTGTATGATGGATATTTGTCACAATTTTTTACAATCATATCAATCTGTCAACCTTGGTGTATAGACATATTTTTAAACAAAGTAAAACTCATCTTGGGTTTAGAACACAATCAAGAAATCTATATATCATTCTGGTGGAAGTAAAAAAAAAAAGCTGAAGAGTATAAATAAAGGGGTGCTCCTTTTTTGGAGGCTTTTTAGGGGTACAAATGCCCTGAGATTAACTGCCCGACTTCCATTCACATGTGGAAAGGCTGGGGTTTATAAAATGTCTTTCACTTTAGCTATGGGCCTTACCACGTGGTAGGGGCAGGCAAAATTAACCAGAGATTGTTAAAAAAAAAAATTACAAAAATCATATTTAAAAAAACCCATTAAAATCATTTGAGATATATTTAGCACTTTAAATTTTCATTAAAATTAAATTTAAATTTAAAAATTTTCATTTCATTTGTTGTTGTATAACATTGTAACCAGTTCTGATTAAGTCCATCTATCCTCTATGTGACAATTTTACAAAGGCAAAAATAGAAAGGCTGTTTTTTTTTTTTTAATATGGGCTTAATTACAATAATATTTGTTCAGCACAGTTATAGGGGGAAAACAACAGAATTTAACAGTAGTTAACCCAGTACATTAAAATGATTCAGTGTAACAGAGTAATATTGAATCCAGTAATATATGAACTTAAAATCACAAAGTTATATCTTAAACCAAGCAAACAGCAAAATGCAATAGAAATACAGAGATTTATGGGGGCAGCTGGGTAGCTCAGTGTGTTGAGAGCTAGCCCTAGAGATGGGAGGTCCTAGGTTCAAATCTGGCCTCAGACACTTCCCAGCTGTGTGACCCTGGGCAAGTCACTTGACCCCCATTGCCTAGCCCTTACCACTCTTCTGCCTTGGAGCCAATACACAGTATTGACTCCAAGACGGAAGGTAAGGGTTTAAAAAAAAAAAAGAAATACAGAGATTTTTTTATAAACCATTGGAGTCTGAAATGCCTTAAAATATATAACCTACAGTCTTAAAAGTTCCTTAGGTGTGTTTTTTTTTTAATTATCCATTTAAATGTCTGTTGTCTGAAAGCAGAGTGGTAAGGGCTAGGCAACGGGGGTTAAGGGACCCATCCAAGGCCCCACAGCTGGGGAGTATCTGAGTCCAGATTTTAACCCAGGACCACATGTCTTTAGGCCTGGCTCTCAGTTCGCTGAGCCACCCATTTGCCCCTTCAAAGTTAGTTGAATCTTCTCTCTGACATGCAGGTGAAGTCAATAAAATTTCCAGAACAGTCAAAAGGTATCCTTTTAAATAGACCATTGCTTTTAAGTTCCTGTTTGGAAAAATCTGTTTCTTCTCCTCTCCCTTTTCTCTCTCCCTTGCTATGATCTGCCCATGTGGTCAATACCCCCATCCACTTGGAGGCTTAGCCTAAGGGAAAATTACCTGTTCTCCTTTTCCTCTTGTCTGCCCAAGTGGCCAATATCCCTCCCTCTCCCCCCACCCCCGTTTTTTTTTTCCCCCTACCAGCTAGGTTTTTATCCTGAAGAAACTGGATCTGCTACCAGCAGCCTCGGTTCTGGGGCTGGGGCTGGGGCTGGGGCAATAAGCCGTCTGGGTCGGAGGGATCGGCTGGGCCAGTTGGGCAGAGACCACTGGGGTGGGCTGGGGCAGGAACGCAGGGCCGGGAGCCGGAGCACCAGGTGAGGACAGAGAGGCCAGGAGCAGCAGCAGGAGAAACAGGCAAGCAGGCAGCCAGAACTTAGCAGCCAGGTAGGTGGCAAACGCAATAGGTTCGGAGCGAGCCTGTGAGCTATATAATGGCTGGAATGAGCAGCAGCTTTGCAAGGGTTAAAAACCTCGGCCAGAGAAAAGTGGATCAAAAAAATTTCTAGGCACTAGCTATTAAAAGCTGAACTTAAGATCAGAAAAGAATCAGAAGATTGAGAGTATTTCATTTTCCTGAAGTGGTAAGCCAACTGTAAAGATTAAAATTTAGGGAAACTGAGGCAGTTGGAAATTAGTTTTTCTCTGCAAGGAGTATTATATTTTTAGAGGTTTATTAAAGGTTGAGGATTAAAGAAATTACATAATAAAAAAAACATGTGTCTAGGCCTAGACAAGATAACCTCACATCATGAAAGAGACGCGTCTGCTCCAAAACGGAAGTCCAAAAAGAGAGCCAAAAGCCTTTGCAATCAGGTTAAATACCTTCTCAATCTCAGCCCATGTGAGGTTTTCAGTGAGATTACAAAGCATTCTGGGGAAGTGGAACAAGGGCTTCTGGGATTTGAAGTCCTGGATTCAAGTCTATTTTTTACAGTGTGCTTTGGTAGATATTTTATATTGTCTAGAGGATTTTTTTTTAGTACATTTATTTTAGGTATACACTGTACACACATTACTGGGAAAATTGTATTGCTTCTGGGGAAAGGTCTGCTACAGTAGGGGAGACTACCTAAAACAAAGAGCGTCCTTAGCATATGCTTATATCTCACCCAACTAGGATTGTCATTTCCCTGAGGGTCTCCCACTCAGTCTGAAACTGCTAACTTGGGATTCCCTTTAGGGTAGATTCTCAGGGGAACAGGGAACAAGGACAAGCTCTGTGTTTCCAGTCTACAAGTTAGTCCTGAAACTTGGGGTTCATCAGATCTCACTAGGTAACAAGTTTGGGGTTCCTAGATCCCATTTTGACAGCAGATGGTGGTTTTACTTCTATGAAACTAACATTCTCAGTAGTACTATTTGTACTGCTAACATGGCAAAATTATAAGAAACATAGGAAATAAAACATTTTTACTTATATTTTTTCAGATTAATTTGCTTTGCATTTTAGTGAATTATTAACAGTGCAGGCATTTTGGCCACTGTCAGTTTCTATTGTGAGCAAAAATTAAAAGGAATAAACTGACCATATTGGGAACCTATTTTTTATATTTTTCTAAGCACGCACTGTTCAGTAATTGGAAATGGGTTTCTATTTTACAAACTGCTCTTTGTAAAAGTTGTCCACTATTTCCTAAGGGAGTTGTTAACTTGGAAATAACATAGAACTACTAAAGTAGTCAGAAAAACTAAGTCTTTAATCAGTGTCAACATGGAAATCTAGAAATCCCCAGTTTACTTAGTTTGAAGGTAGAAACTCCAGGTTTTGACCTTGTCACAGGAGAGGTTTCCCCTTTCCTGAGGGAAGGTCCTACATTACCAGACAAGAAACATCCACTTCAGCTTTGGCACAGGAAGGTCCTGACTGAAGGTCCAGAGTTGGATCCTCAGTAAGGAGGGTGTGATATCCCGGGAGAGGCTTCTGAAGACAAAAGAGCTACTTGATTTTGGATGGGGTCTGTCTCCCACCTGAAGTGGATGTCTCTTTTCTGGTAAAGTGGGACTTTCCCTCAGGGGGAAACCTCTCCTGTGACAAGGTCAAAACCTGGGGTTTCTACCCTCAAACTACATAAACTGGGGACCTCTAGATTTTCATGTTGACACCAGGAAAGGGATAGGTCCAATAATTGACCACAACACAGAACCCAGCACCAAAAACTAAACAGGGCCTATACCCTGGTTTCTCCAGGAACATATCCTTGGGAAAATGCACTATGCTAGATGATTTCTCTGAAGAACAATAGAGTTTGGGTGATTTAAGCCATTTGGGGAACTAAGGACTGGGAAATATGATTGATTGTAATTACCATGGCTACAGGGTAATGAGGAGAGGCTGATGCTTTACAGGGATACAAAAGGTAAAGATCCAGCTAAGGGCTGAGCTACCTGGGAGATGACTTTAATACAATGGGAGAAACTACCTGGACAAAAAGGTACTTAACATTTGATTGAGATCTACTAGTCCCACCCAACTGGGCATTTAGTACCTTAAAGTCTGAAAAAGCTAAATCTGAAACTTTCCTCCCTGAGTTTTCAAGAGAACAGGGGCAAACTTGGGGTCTCCAGATTTCAAGTGGACACTTCATTGCCTATTATAATTCCATCAACTTCTTTCTGATTTTATTACTATTGCAAGCATTTCTAGTAGCATATTAAATAATAATATTAATAATGGGCAGAATTTTTTATTTTTAAAATTTCTTTTTTCTATGCCATTTTCCAAAAAAGGTTTCTCACTCTTCATTATCCATTATCTCTGTCTCCTATACATCCTCATTCTCTGATTCATAATCTCTGGTTTATTATTATTACATTATTATTATCTGGTTTCTTTTCTCAGTATTTTTGCATTTAAGCTTTCAAGTATTCTGGGCTTTGCCATTGTCAACATGGCAATATAGAAATCTCCAGTTTACTTAATTTGAAGGTAGAAACTCCAGGTTTTGACCTTGTCACAGGAGAGGTTTCCACCTGAGGGAAGGTCCCATTTCACCAGACAATAGACATCCACTTCAGGTTTGGAACAGTAGGCAGCAAATCAGTCTCACAAGCTGAAGGTCCAGACTGAAGGTCCTGAGTTTGATCCTCAGTAAGGAGGGAGTGATATACTAGGAAAGGCTTCTGGAGACAAAAGAGCTACTTGACTTCGGATGGGGTCTGTCTCCCACCTGAAGTGGATGTCTATTGTCTGGTGAAATGGGACCTTCCCTCAGGTGGAAACCTCTCCTGTGACAAGGTCAAAACCTGGGGTTTCTACCCTCAAACTAAATAAACTGGGGATTTCTAGATTTCCATGTTGACACCATTTAAATGCTTTCTGCCTTGCGCCATGGATTCTCACTTTTGCATTATACTTTTTTCCTAAAACAATGCTATAGTTCTTCTGATGATAAGAAAGTCACATACCCAGTTGATAGCTTGATCTTCCCTCTAATTCTAGGGAGATGGATCTTTATTGCAGTCCTACATTGTTTTGGGATTTAACCATATCATTTAGGGATTTTTTTAAAGTTCAAAAATGCTTGTTAAATGTTTATTAAATTCCAGCCACTGAAAAAGGTGAGAGACACAATTGGTCTTAAAAATTATCAGGATTTTTTTTTTGCTCTTTTTATATACACTACACTACCTGTGGGGAAAAATACAAAACCCTTGTGTTCATTATCTCTCTCTCTCTCTCTCTCTCTCTCTCTCTCTCTGAAGTAGGCTATATTCTTCATTATTAGTTTTTGGAAATCATTAATGATAATTGTTTTAGCATTTTTTTATTAGAAAATAGGACCCTCTGTAAACTGTTCACTAAAATATAAATATGTCTGGGATAGTTCAATTGCTACTTTCTTTAGGGGTCGAGATTTATGTTATTCCCGGATCTTAAGGATAGGCTTTGCTGAAAGAGTATTCTGATCCAGAGTAAATTTGACTGAACTGTTATGGAGGTTCAGATGTGTACCCCTGGGGTTCGGGAAGGATACCTTTTGCAAGAATGCAAGACTCCAAAACTTAGCTTAAAAACAAAAAGAGAAATTTATTAATTTAGAGAGTAATGTTGAGAATGGCCAGGAGGATAGCAAGGTGGGACAGCAAAATGGGGAGCCATTCCTGGGAGGACAACATGAATGGAAAGGCTGTTCCTCCATGGGGATAGCATGGATGGAAAGACTGTCCCCTGGACGACATCAGTTCTGGGGATTTTATACTCCTTACCACCAATGCTATGTCTTGGTGTGGACATGACTTTAGAGTACTAATCCCTCAGGCACTTGGTGGGGTGGGGTGGCCTTTTGGGTCTGCCTGGAGGCATAAAGATTCATCTCTTTGTCCATCTTAAATCTAGAGGACAATCAAAAAGGATAAACATATCAGGACCCTAGGGGGGTTATTGGGTGTTTCTAGTAGGCAAAGGCAAGGGAGTTTCCCTGAAAATCATTTGCCTGAGTTTCTGGGGTACAGTGCCCATGTCATCCCCCCCCCACTCCTAATATGTAAGGGAAAAGGGAAGATGGTCTCAGTATTCTGTAACTTCAGAGCTGAGAATGAGTGTAGAGTTGTCCCTGCCTAACGTTAGGAGAGAGAGGTATTAACTTTAAGCCATATCTAGAGCATCAGGCTGGGATGGTTGCTGAGATTATGGTGGCATCTGGCATCTGGGTGGCTCCCACGAGTGCTTTTACCGTAGAATCAACTAGAGATATGAATGAGAGAATTATCTGTCCAGCTGTCTGGGTATACATGATTTAAAACATATGTAAAGAAAGAAATAGGATCAGGTAGTTAAAAGCTAAAGTAAAAGTATAAGGGGTTAAGATAGCAGGGAAGGAAAGGCTGTGGGCACTGGGTCTTAGGGACATGCCCTCAGTGAATGCCTGGGTCCTAGGTAGCTGGGAACCTGCTTCGAGATGTGAAGGAGGTCCAGCAGTTGCTTCCCCTGATCGGCAGACAGGTTACAGGGGGAAATTCAGCCCCTAAGATAGAAGTGTAGAAACCAGGGCTAGGGCAAACACTAGAACACCAGATAGAAACAGAGAAAATTAATACAATAGCAATTGATATTACACATTTGCATTTGGATATCTTAGCCAACGGTCTTCTTCAGAAATCATCTTCTGACAGGAATAGATCCCGTTAGGAAATCGGATTACTGAGTTGTTTGCAGAGTTGGTATGTGATGTTTCTGTTAAAGAATATTCTTTTGCAAAGTACACATTAATTATAACTTCTATAAACACTGGAGTAACAATATTTTACAGATGAATTTCTTTACCCCAGATTCTGGGGAAAATTCAGGAGAGCTTTGAGCTATTCCAAGCTCAAGATCCAAAGTTCAATTAAGGCTGCAAATACAAGCCATGAATTAATAAACTTCACCTACTTCTCAAAGTATGTTCCCTAACAGCTTGAGAATGTTCAATTATTAACCTAATAATTTTTTATGGAAAATGGAAACTTTAATTTTCCAATTTGTATTATGTGCTGATTATGGGGAATTTGCCATGAAGGAAGAAGGCCAAAAAAAGGAAAATATCTCCTCATGTCACAAAGGACACAGTGAGTGGCTTCGTGTACCAAGCAAGGCTGTTACTGCCATTATTGTTTCACTCAAGGATTAGCAGCCTAGATGGTGAGGAAAGTCCAGTCCAAGGTGTGCCTTGAGTTGCCTTCTATAACCATCCTAGGACTTTCTTCTTAGAGCACTTTGTCACCATTGGATCCCAGAAGCCTTCTTTTTCCTTAAAGGACAAGTCTCACCCATTACAGCTCAGAGAAATTCTACTTATCAGCCGTCCAAAAACAAATTTCCATATCCTCAAAAAAGCTTTTCTTACCATTTGTCTCTCTAAGGCTTCCTTAAAGCCTATGAGTCTACATTATAGCATTTATTCTTACATATTTTGGCAATAATTAATTTATCACACTTTAGTCACAAAACCTGAACAGGAATGTTGAATTCATTAGCTCTATTTTAAATACAAATATGGGCTAGATCAAATCCTGACCTTAGGCCATCTGACTGAACTAAGACAAGACCAGTCAGGATTCTCTCTAAGTAATTTTCAAAGAAATTCCAGAATTATTTGTGATTTTACAAAACTACACACATCAATTCTAGAAATTATCCCTAAGTTAAAGATCCAATTATTAGAGCAGAACATCTGTCTGTTCTCTTTCACTTTCTCTCTCTGTCTTTCTCTGTCTCTCTCTTTTCCTTCAAAATGCTCTGCTTAAAAGCAGAACACAACTTCCATTCTTCCTTCACAAATCTGCATACTCGAGCTTTATGGACGTTAGCCCTCTTTCTTCTGAATTCTAACCCAACATACCTTCTCTACTTTCTACCATCATAAGTCAAAGAAACATTCCATTGATAACATAACATTAAAAAAATTTCATAAAGCATTTAGTATTACAGGATATTTTTTAAATTTAGAGATTTGAAACTTTTTAAGGACTGTAAACCTTAAAGCAAGCCTTTTGACAAGCTTTTTTCAAGACCAAGAAGTCAAATGCAATAATAAAGTTATTCCAACTTTAATACACTGGCATGAAAACCATTGAGAAGAAAACCATTTGATAATTTTAAACAAAAGCTCATTTTTTCTTTTAAACCTCTTATGATAGAAAGGTAGATAAGGATGGAATTCAGTCTTTTTGAGGCTATATATACTGTTAAAAACCTATTTTACAAAACCAATCTGTGGCTTTTATATACAAACTGAAATTTCACTGCCCGACAAAATTAAAATTAGGATGTTATTTTTTAAACCCACATAAATATATGATCACAATTTTGAAATAAAATACCTTTAATAGATTTAAGCATTACTTCCTTTTGGCTAGCAGACAGGGAAAGGAGATTTATCAGATCTTCTTATCTTTCCCTGTTTACCTCAAAACAGAAGATAATTAATAGGTTGTTCTATAAGTTGAAAAAAACCTTAGTTTTAAAAGTGTAAGACATTTAAAAATCCCCAAAATAGGACTTTTTTACCAGTTGTCTCTCTGTTTGGAATCAACCCTATTCCTCTCTGCAGTAGAGGAGAAGGTAGATCTGATCAGTGAACTGATGAACTTCTCGGTTTCCTTTTCCCTCTCTCGCATGGATTTCTCAGTGGGCCCTTGCCTTAAAATCCAAGTAAAGAGTAGAGTTTGGAGAACTGGGAGCCTAGTGAGGGAATAAATCTAAAAGGTAAGGAGCTTCTGTCCATAAAATATGTCCAATTGCCACCTGGTGTTAGAATTTAGGGTAACAAAAAGCCAATTTCCTCATTTTTTTCCTTGATGATGCTCAGCTATGTGAGAGAAAACAAACAAAAAATCCAACTGAATTTCCTCTCAGGCTGCTTAGACTTGATCTCATCCCAAAAAGAGAGGCCTGCAAGCATGCTTCTCCCTTTGTCTTAATTGGGTTGGCTAGTCCCTATCTGGCTTGACCTCAGGCTGAAAAAAAAATTTCAATTGTAAGTAGAGGATGTATTACAATGTTAGGGTACCATGGATAGGCCATGCCTCTTGCTTATCAGGATGTAATGTGGCCAGTCAACATTACAAAAAGAAATTAATTGCTTTTTCTTTAATCTGTTTAGTGCCAATTTTTTCCAATTTTTAAGTATACACCCCAAAGGGGAATCTCGGGGCATGCTCCGTTTCTGTCCATTTAGATGCAGAACAGCCAGTTCCACACTGGAGGGTCAACAACTGTGTGTCTACAGAGGTTGCCTGACCAAGAGCACTCAGTTTAACAATTGAGGCGAGCAAGACTTTCCAGACACCAGAACGTCTTCCAGTATAAGGGGGAGTCGACAGACCCCAAACTCCAGCGGCCAGACTGATCTGGGGCCAATCGGAGCGAGAGCACGAAAGTGGTCCCACAAAGATATCACCCAAAAGATGGGGGTTTCAGGAGTCAAAGAAAAGGCTCCTTCCTACCTGAGAAGCGTGTCCTCGTTGATGATCCGGAGTCCAAGAGTAGCTTTCAGGAGAGCCAAAAACGTTGGGCGTCAAAATGTTATGGGGGATTTAGATGTGTTGTACCCCTGGGGTTTGGGAAGGATACCTTTTACAAGAATGCAAGACTCCAAAACTTAGCTTAAAAACAAAAAGAGAAATTTGTTAATTTAGAAGGTAATGTTGAGAATGGCCAGGAGGTTTGCAAGGTGGGACAGTAAGATGGGGAGCAGTTCCTGGGAGGACAGCATGGATGGAAAGGCTGTTCCCCAGACGACATCCATTCTGGGGATTTTATACTCTTTACCACCAATGCTATGTCATGGTGTGGATGTGACTTTAGAGTGCTAATTCCTCAGGCACTTGGTGGGGTGAGGTGGTCATCTGCCTGAGGTCTGCCTGGAGGCATAAAGATTCACCTCTTTGTCCATCTTAAATCTAGAGGACAAAGAGGATAAACATCTCAGGACTCTAGGGGGGGTCATTGGTTGTTTCTAGGATGCAAAGGCAAGGGAGTTTCCCTGATAATAGTTTGCCTGAGTTTCTGGGGTACAATGCCCATGTCAAAACTGCAAGTTCCTAATCTAGGGTTGTATCTGAGAAAGGGATTCTATTCTTATTAGTCTGCTGAAAAGCTTTTTTGGTTCAGAGTGGCACAATTATCAGTTCCCCTTCGTCTTGGTTTTCTGCCCTTGATTATTCCTGCATTTGTAATTTTGGATATGCTGTAAATGGGACCATGCTATGAGTTTTATTATTCTTGCTGCTTGCTTCTGAAGTGAATTTTCTTCTGTGCATCCTATGTCTATGACACAGAACTAAATGTAGTGGACAGAAACCTACCAATTTGTACTTTTTCCTGTTGTAATATTTTAGTATAGATGTAGGATCTTCTCTTGTCCTGATAGCTTCTGTGCAGTAAAGTGTTTCTGACCAGACATAGGCTGGATAAAAAGAGTCACTAAATTTTCTTCCAGATTTCCCTGTCAAGATTTGATCTGTTGCATTTTTAGATATGTTTTTGGAGATTTTTGAAGAAAAGCTGAATGATACTGCTTCTTAATTATTCTAGAATCTTGATGCCCTTTCCCTCACCTTTTTTCATTAATTGCCTTTACTTAATTTTTTATTTTTCTAGTTCTTCTAAAATTTGGTAGTATGATTAATATAGTACATAGTATTTTTATTATAATGTTCAACCTACCAATAAATAATATTCTATAATTTTGTATTTTTGATTTTTTTGGTACATAGTTTTTTGTGTATATGTGTTGACAGGTAAAGAGATGCCTGGCATTTTTAAAAATTTTGTTTAAATTAAAAAATATATTTTCCCTCTCCTCTTCCCTGCCCCCTTCCTCGAGCCAGTAAGCACTTCCACTGGGTTATACAAATGTTATCAATTATACCTATATCCATATTACTCATTTTTGCAATAGAACAAGCATTTATAAAATAAAAACCCCAATTTATATAAACAAATTATATGTTTTTCTTTTGCATTTCTACTCCCATAGTTCTTTTTCTGAATGTGGATAGCATTCTTTCTTATAAGTCCCTCAGGAGTGTCCTAGATCATTGCAAAGTCCATTATGTTGGATTATACCACATTGTGTCAGTGTCTGTGTACAATGTTCTTCTGGTTTTGCTCATTCCACTCTGCATCAGTACTTGAAGGTTCTCCCAATTCACATAGAAATTCTCCAGTTCATTATTACTTTCAGCACAATTATATTCCATCCCCATCAGACAGTTTGTTCAGTCATTTCTCAATCAAGGGACACCCCCCTCCTTTGCCAATTTTTAGTCACCACAAAGAACTCAGCAATAAATAGTTTTGTACAAACTTTAAAAAAATATATTTTGGGGGTACAAACCTAGTAGTAATATGGCTGAATGTGGGCATGCAAGTCTTTTAAAGGCCTTTGAGTATCATTCCAGCGTGCCTTTTAGAATGGTTGTATCGATTCATAACTCCACCAGCAGTGTATTAATTAATTAGTATCCTAGTTTTGCCACATCTTCATTAATGTTTGACATTTTCCTTTATTGTCATAGTTAATGCCCAGATTTTTATATAATTTGTAGGGGGGGGGTATTTTGGTAGTTATTTTATTTATTTATTTGTTTGTTTATTTTTTAAGCATTATTTTTATTTGGTCAATTTCAAATATTATTCACTGGATACAAAAATCATTTTCTTTTCCTCCCTCCCCTCCTGCCATCCCTTCTGTACTGACGTGTGATTCCACTGGGTATCACGTGTCCTTGATCCGAACCCATTTCCATGTTGTTGGTATTTGCATTAGGATGTTCATTTAGAGTCTACCTCTATCCCCTTTAACCCTAAGCAGTTGTTTTTCTTCAGTGTTTCTACTCCCACAGTTTTTCCACTGAATGTGGAGAGTGTTCTTTCTCATAGATTCCTCCAAGTTGTTCAGGATCACTGCATTGACACTAATGGAGAAGAAGTCCATTACATTCGATCAGTCTCAGTGTGTATAGTGTTTTCCTGGTTCTGCTCCTCTCGCTCTGCATCGCTTCCTGGAGGTTGTTCCAGTCTCCATGGAATTCCTCCACTTTATTATTCCCTTTAGCACAATAGTATTCCATCACCAATAGATACTACAATGTGTCCAGCCATTCCCCAATGGAAGGGCATCCCCTCATTTTCCAATTTTTGGCCACCACAAAGAGCGCAGCTATGAATATTCTTGTACAAGTCTTTTTTTTCCCTTTTAAATATTTTATTTGGTCATTTTCAAACATTATTCATTGGAAACAAAGATCATTTTCTTTTCCTCCCACCCCCACCCCCCACCACCTCTCCCATAGCCAGCGCAGGATTTTTGTGGGTATCATATGTGCCCATGATCTGAACCCATTTCCATGTTGTTGGTATTTGCATTAGAGTGTTCATTTAGAGTCTCTCCTCAGTCAACCCTTGTGGTCAAGCAGTTGCCTTTTCTCCTTGTTTTCACTTACACAATTTGTCCTCTGCTTGTGAGTAGTGTTTTTTCTCCTAGATCCCTGCAGATTATTCCCAGTTATTGCATTAACACTAATTGAAAAATCCATTACCTTCGATTATACCACAGGGTGTACAATCTCTGTGTACAATGTTCTGGTTCTGCTCCTCTCTCTCTGCATCACTTCCTGGAGGTCGTTCCAGTCTCCATGGAATTCCTTCCACTTTATTGTTCCTTTGAGCACAATAGTATTCCATCACCAACATATACCACAGTGTGTTTAGCCATTCTCCAATTGAAGGGCATCCCCTCATTTTCCAATTTTTGGCCACCACAGAGTACGCAGCTATGAATGTTCTTGTACAAGTCTTTTTCCTTATTATCTCTTTGGGGGCACAAACCTAGCAGTGCTGTGGCTGGATCAAAGGGCAGACAGTTTTTTATCGCCCTTTGGGCATAGTTCCAAATTGCCCTCCAGAATGGTTTTCACAACTCCACAGCAATCAATTCATACCTTCCAGCATTCATTACTTAACATTGCTATTATGTTAGCCAATCTGCTACGTGTGAGGTGATACCTCAGAGTTGTTTTGATTTGCATCTTCCTGATTATCAGAGATTTAGAGCACTTTTTCATGTGCTTATGA
Source organism: Monodelphis domestica (assembly GCF_027887165.1). Taxonomy (NCBI): domain Eukaryota; kingdom Metazoa; phylum Chordata; class Mammalia; order Didelphimorphia; family Didelphidae; genus Monodelphis; species Monodelphis domestica. The sequence goes on from NW_026605000.1 coordinate 176,846, forward strand.
ATAGTTTTGATTTCTTTAACTGAAAACTGCCTGTTCATGTCCCTTGCCCATTTTTCAATTGGAGAATGGCTTGATTTTTTCTACAACTGGTTTAACTCTTTATAAATTTGAGTAATTAGACCTTTGCCAAGAGATTTTTGTTATGAAGATTTTGTCCTAATTTCTTGCTTCCCTTCTCATTTTGGTTGCATTGGTTTTGTTTGTACAAAACTTTTTAATTTGATGTAGTCAAAATTATTGATTTTACATTTTGTGATTTATTTCTAACTCTTGCTTGGTTTTAAAGTCTTTCCTTTCGCAAAGATCTGACAGGTATACAATTCTGTGTTCACCCAATTTACTTATGGTTTCCTTCTTTATATTCAGGTCATTCACCCATTTTGAATTTATCTTGGTGTAGGGTGTGAGGTGTTGATCCAAACCTAATCTCTCCCACACTGTCCTCCAATTTTCCCAGAAGTTTTTATGAAATAGTGGGTTTTGGTCCCCAAAACTGAGATCTTTGGGTTTATCATAGACTGTCTTGCTGAAGTCACTTACCCCAAGTCTATTCCATTGATCCTCCTTTCTGTCTCTTAGCAAGTACCAAATTGTTTTGCTGATCACTGCTTTATAGTATAGTGAGATCTGGGACTGCAAGGCCGCCTTCCTTGGCATTTTTTTTTCATGATTTCCCTGGATATCCTTGATCTTTTGTTCTTCCAAATGAATTTTGTTATAGTAAAAAAGTTTTTTTGTAGTTCAGTTGTGCTACACTGTTGAACATTATTGAATGGCCTTTGGTTTGCCTTTTCTGTTTACATTTCATGATTTTTTTTGAGTCTTGTATTTGAGAGTCAGATTTTTCATTCAGCTGTAGTCTTTTCATCAGGACTACTTCATTGAATACAAATTTCCCCCCCTTTGAATGATTATGCTGAATTTTGCTTGGTTGAAATCTTAGCTCCTTTGTCCTCTAACCTGTTAATATAGGAGCTGCTAAATCTTGTGGTAAGCTGACTGTGACTTCACAATATTTGAATTGTTTCTTTTTGGTTGCTTTTTAATAGTTTCTTATTGATTTTGGGAATTCTGGAACTTGGCTGTGCTATTCCTGGAATTTATCCTTTAAGGATCTCTTTCAAGAGGATTATTTCAGTTTCTATTTTGTCCTTTGGTTTTAGAATCTCAGGGCAGTTTTCCTTGATAATTTCTTAAACAATGATGTCTGAATGCTTTTTTTAAAAAAAAATCATGGCTTTTAGGTGGTCCAGTATTTCTTAAATTAAAATGTCTCCAAGTCAGCTGTTTTTCCTGAGTTATTTCTTATTTTCTTCTATTCTTTTGAATTTGATTGTTTCTTGGTATCTCATGTAGTCATTAGCTTTAGCTAGTTGCCCAAGAATTCTGATTTTTAGGGCATGATTATCTTAAGTGAGTTTTGGCTACATTTGAACAATTCTGTTTTTTATGGAGTTGTTTTCTTCTATAATGCTTGTGCATTTTTTTACCAATTCTGTTTTTTAAAGTATTAATTTCTTTAGTATTTTTTATGACACGTTTATTGACTCTTCATGATTTTCCCTTATTGCTGTCATGTCTTTTTTCCCAATTTTTCTTCTACTTCTTTTCCTTGATTTTAAATTTAAAATCCTTTTTGAGTTCCTCTATTAATACTTTTTGGATATGAGAGAATTTTATGTTTTTCTTAGAGGCTTTTGATGCAGTAGTAGTAACTTTGTTGTTTTCTTCTGCTTTTGAAAATACCCTGTCACCAAAATAACTTTCTATATTAAGTTTCTTCTTTTGTTATTTGCTTATATAACTGCTATTTTCTTTTAGTTTGAAAAACTCGAAAATTTGGACTCTGTAACTGGTGAAGGAAGCACTGTTCCAATCTTCTGGTTCTTTGTGCAATTGCCTTCAGAGCTGGCTCTGGGGATCTGTCTGCTTGCAGTTCTTCCAAAGTGGTATGAAGTAAGGAGAGGTGTGTTTAATTCTCTCCTGACCTGTGCTCTGGTCTTTTTAATACCTAGCACTCTTTTACCTCTTGGAACAACTGTGAATTTTAAAACTATTTAAACTTGTGGGATAGAAATTACTTTAAATTGGACCTGTACAAAAACCTATTATGAATTTATTCTTGTTTACTCAACATTTTATTTGTTATTTTAAATTTTTTTCTCTTTCTCCCAAAAGTTTAACTTTCTTCCATATTTTTCCCATTATATGTATATTTTTTGTTTGTTTGTTTGTTTGTTCTGTTATTGTTTTTGAATTCTTTTAATAATTGACTCATACACCCCCATAACTCAACAGTGCATCCAAGAACTGAACTGGATGTTTTTTTAACACCCACTTCAGAGGGGCTTTGTAATTTAATAAAAATCCAAGATTTTGAATTTTTTGTTGTTGTTGTTGGAGAAAGATCTTCAAGGAAGAAGCTTGGTAACTCCTAAATCCAGAGAATGAACTGTTGCAGAAAGATGCCAGAAATTTTACATTACATCAAGGTCAAGAATGAACCTTGGGGTGTGGTTGATTGAAGTGAAGGTTGATTGAACATTTATTTTGAATGCACACTCTTATGCCAAAGGGGACTGCCCCCAATTGGCTTTTGTCAATGTGCCCAGCAAACCATTAGTTTTGCGTGCTCTCTCTCTCTCTCTGTCTTTCTGCCTTCTTCCCTCCCTTCCTCTCTCCGTCCCCTGTTTCCCCCTTATCTATACCTATTGTAATTTCATAACTAGTATGTTTACAAGACCCATCAGGCAGACTAGTCTTCTTCGGGCCGCAGGGGGATTGTGAATTTTAAAACTATTGCACCCTAATCAGACCATTCTTTAGAAGATTTGATTCAGCTATTTCCTAATCAGTAACAATAGAGATACTTGAAATAACAGAATCAGGTCTTGTGAAGTCCACATTTCTCCACCCTATGCAGTTTAACAAGTTCAGGATGCCTGCACCATATCTTGAAAAAAAGGCAATAGACATGTACAGAAAACAGCTGACAGACTCATGGGTTGTCCTAAGTCAAGCTGAGCTATCATTGGTACGGATGAGAGGCAGAAAAGTGGTGTATAAATGTCTATATAAAGCACATCACTTACTCTCTCTTCCTCTTTCCTCAGCGAGATGACTCTGTCTGGCAGCATGCTAAGCATCCCAACATCTTGGCACAGTGGCAGCTGTTGTCTGGGTTGGTGGTGAGTTTTTCCCTGGAGGTGATTTCAGGTTCTGGCATCTTGGCTTAGCCTTTTCCTTGTTTTTGAGTTGAAGCCTGACTCCTTCCTCCTTCATACTCCAAACCCTTATCCCCTAACCTCCCACTGGCACTAGCCATGGGTATGGGGGGTGGGCTGGGGACAAAACCTACTCCTTTCCTTCTTCCTCCTCCTTAATCTCCTCCATTATCAATTAAAACCAACATAAAATTTCCAGTTGACTTGGTTTTTTCATTAGGATTTTATAAATAACATCCGTGGTGACCTAAATTAATGATACATTCAGTCTCAGCCATAATTTCACCCTTTACACAAACTGACCATGATAGTCTGCTTCCCTGTGGCTTCAAGTGCTAGTATATGCTTGAATCTTCCTCACCTTGAGACTGACCCAAGACTGTGACTCAAAGCCAGGAAAGGAATCCCTGTAATCTCCTTCAAGCAGCTGGCCAATTCACCTTACCAAATGTGCCTGAGAGCTTTGGAAACTTTAGCTGCTGCTTCAGTTTCACCCAAGTTCTATTGCCTTGGGGGGCCTACTCTGGTGCACTTGATATGTTGTGATGGCTGTCTTAAGTTCTTTCGCCTGAAGAATTACCTCACCATGTATTTTTATGGTCATGTTGCCTAAAATTTGTTTTGAGGTCTTTGCTTTTTGGAGGGTAATTTGGTAGAAAAAAGATGGGCCCCTGTACCTTCTTTGCCATCTTGGTGCTGCCAACAGTTTTGTTTCTTTTTAGATAATTTATATTTTCTTTCATTCTGTCTTTTTCTATTTTTCCAAGTAATACTCTCATCTGATTTTCAAATAAAATTTTACTTTAATTCTTGCTTAATTAATTTTTGGAATTCTGGTTGGATTTGTGCCTAGGTAATATTGCTTATTAGGGCAGGGCTCTTGGGAGAACTGAGCTTTTATCTTTTGCTACTTTATTGTGATATTAAGTCTTATGTTATTAAAGGATCTCAGAGATACTTCAGGCTAAGGAAGTGCAAGCTTTCATTGCTCCCAAAGTGATGTTTGGGACCTTCTTTTCACTGTCTTCTGGAAAATTCCAATCTTGCATCTGCGATGCTTGTTGACTTGATCCTAATTGAAAGTTGCAGTGGATTGCTCTTGGCTTAACTGCTACCAACTGGTTGGTAAGAGCTGTAGACTGCATTTGCTTTGGTTGTTCCCCTGCTAGCTTTGCCTTAGTCTGGAGGTCAGAACTGAGTTCTGTTTAATTCTGGGATCAAAGTATAACTCCCCTTTGTTTCTCAAATTATTTCAAGCTCATTATGTAGCTAGTCTCAGTCAGTTGTTCCTCTTCACTATGTCTGAAGACAGGCTTTCTTGACTCCATCACTATATTCCTTTTCTTTTGCCATTCTGTAATCACAGAGAGGACAGTTAATTTTTCTGAAATTCTTCCTCATTTATCTTTTTTTTTCTGATATGTGTCTGGTTATGGAAGATGCATGTGGAGTATTATATGTATATATAGATAAAGATATAGATATATAGTTTTTCCTTTAAAGAAAAAGATAACTTTTCCTTTAAATACTCAATTGCTACAATGTTATCATTTGCTACATCCATTTTAAGTATTGATAGTATTACATAATAATGTATCTACAAGGTAGCCAGGTAGCAGAAAACTAGGCAGCTACTTGTGGTTGATGGAAGTGATAACCGATTCTTAGTGGCAGTGTGGTAGTAGGAAGGAGATTTAGCAACTTTTTTGTGTGGCACATGAAAGTGTAATACATCTTCAGTGCTTTCTCCTACAATTTTAACTTTCACAGCATCATTGTGAAATTATGTAGAGTAATATAAACTATCAGTTATCTACATTTGACTAATGAAAGAAAATTACACGCAGAAAAAAATGTTTAAATATCTTAGCTAAGGTTAGATCAAATTGAAGTTTTCCCAGGTTTTTCTATCATGTTGTACTGTCGTACTATTTTCCTAACTATTGCATTATTAAATAATTTTGACATATATTTATTAGGTTTAGTCTTACTCAGGGTTACCTATTCTCATTGATTTTATTTAACAGAAACTTAATTGCAATTTTCCTCATCTTTTTTGTTAATAGTTCCTTGTATAATTCCTCTTAAAATGTATTGATGTATTTTGTTTTTAAGACATTTTATTTTTCATTTTAATCTTACCTAAAAAGCCATGCATTATGCCAAATAATGAAAAGAGAGAGTAAAAAACAGGTTAGAAAAACTAAGATAATATGTGGCATTGTAGTTCCTTACTTTCTGTAATGAAAGGAAAAAATATCATTTTCATATTTCTTCTTTCGGTTTAGTTTGGTCTTTATTTTTTGTATTTGAGTTTCATTTGTATTGTTTTTGTTTTTTCCATTCACACTGTATATATTGTTATACTTCTCTAAATTCCTACTTATCACTTACTATTATTTTGATGCAGTCATAAGCTATTACATATTCCCAATGATGAGCATTTCTTATTGCCAGTTCTTTGTGATTACACAAAAATTCTAGTATAAAAGATGTGTGAGCCTTTTTTTTTTGGTTATCAGTCTTGGGTTCTTAACAGTGGAACCTCTGGGTTAAAAATGTATAGGGGACAGCTGGGTAGCTCAGTGGATTGAGAGCCAGGATTAGAGATGGGAGGTCCTAGGTTCCTATCTGGCCTCAGACACTTCCTAGCTGGGTGACCCTGGGCAAGTCACTTGACGCCCCATTGCCTAGCTCTTACCACTCTTCTGCCTTGGAGCCAATTCACAGTATTGATTCCAAGATGGAAGTTAAGGGTTTGAAAAAAAATTGTATGGACATTAGGCATTTCAAAGCTAAACTATTCTTTTTGCAATCACTCCAACACTAACTTTCCTCTTTTTTAAACCTATTGATTTTCTATTAATTATTTCTAACTCCTCTTCTTTCTGTTTTTATTTCTTCCTGTATAGTCCCCAGGGAAAAGCCTTTCGATCCAAGGTGGAATTGATTGCTTATTTTGAAAAGGTAGGCGACACATCTTTGGACCCAAATGATTTTGATTTTACAGTAACTGGCAGAGGAAGCCCTTCTAGGAGAGAACAGAAAACAACTAAGAAGCCCCAAACTGCCAAGACTTTAGGGACAGAGAGAAGGCGAGGAAGGCCCAAAGGAAGCAGTGCAGGGAAACCCAAGGCAGATGATTCAGAGAGTGTTCATATCAAAAGAGCAATTGGAAAAAGCTCTGGGAAGCTTGTTGTCAAGATGCCTTTTCAGCCTTCATCTGGAGGGAAGATAGAAGCTTGTGGGGCCACTACATCTACCCAAGTCATGGTTATCAAACATCCTGGCAGGAAGCGGAAAATTGAGACAAATCCCCAAGGCATTCCCAAGAAGAGAGGTCGAAAACCAGGAAGTGGGGTGGCAACCACTTCTGCTGATGCCAAGAAGAAAATAATCAAAGATTCGTCCATCGGCTCAGTGCATGAAACTGTGTTGCCCATCAAAAAACGGAAGACTCGGGAAACAGTTAGCATTGAAGTAAAGGAAATGATGAGTCCCTTGCTGTTGTCAACCATTGGAGAAAAGAGTGGTAAGGGACTAAAGACTGGAAAAAGTCCTGCTTGTAAAAGTATACCCAAAGAGCAGAACATCTCCTCTCTGAAAAAAGAGCCCCATTCTCATTCCTTAGGATCACCCCAGGCCATCTCAGCTTCACTCCTACCCCCATTATCTCCTAAGGGTTCAGAGGCCAACAGAAGCTCTTCTGAGTCCAAAGACTTAAGCAACAAAGATGAGAAAATGCAAAGAGAAGAACAATTTGAAAGTGACAGCTATATAAAAGAGACCATTAAAACTCAGCCTGCCATTGTACCAGCAGAGAAATTTAAACACAGAGAAGAAGATGGACAAGACATTATTCCATCTTCTGTGCCAAGGTCAAATAGAGAGGATCCTGTGGGCAGTCAAATGTCTGTAACAGAGAGAGTTAGTTGACTCTTAAGTGATAAAGATTTGAAAAAAAGAATAAAGGCAGCTGTTGTTTCATCTTATGGGTTAGGACTCTGACAAAGCTTCCCAAATTAACTGAAATAAAAGTTTGTGGTTTTATTTTCTCATCACATTTAGAATTTTATGATTTCTGGGCAAAAGTAGTATTGGAATCTTTTTCTTTTTAGACAAGCATAGCCTAATTTGAAGACTTAACTAGGCTTGTAGCAGATTTACAATTCTGTCTTTATTAATAGTACTCTGTACCACTGACCGGTAAAATTCATTAACCATTTTGACACATGCCAAATCTTGTTCCAGTATTCATAAGACTAGGGTAGTATACGATTTGTCCTTTGAAACATCATAAATCATATTAGTGAATTAGTGGCCCAAACCATATCAATACTATACTTGGTATAGAATTTTTAAAATTAGCATATGAAAATTAAGATTTTAAGAAAATAAACAATGACATCAAATAATTAAAAGAGAACTGCATTCATTCCCTTCTTTCTCAGAGTTTTGTAGTGATCGATGAATCATTTTCTTATCTTTATTTGATGCCAGAAGAGGTCATTTGGTAAGCTTCGTGAGAATTGGGGAAGAAGGGAATGAAGTCTAAACCCCTAAAATAAGTTTATAGAATAGTGGTGAATTTTTGTACTGAGAGTAAAATTCTTTCAGTTCTTTCCCAAATCTGCTTATCCTATTTATTTTTCATACTTCTCTTCAAATCAATAAATTATCTGACAGAAAACCTACTAACACTATCTGCATATGTTTGCTGATTATTTTAAAGTAGAATAAATATATAGAATTTCCATGATCCTTAAATTCTTAATGTCAGACTGCAGTTTTATAGCACCTTCTAAATGATTTAGTTTTTCTTTATTTTCATCCTTTCTGTTTTGCTTCAATGAGAGCCATTTTGGTTATTTGCACTCTAAACTGACAATACCCTAACTGCTTCTTTAGGAGTTTGAAACTTATCTGAATTATTTGGATATATAGAATCTATTTCCTTATCGTATCTTTCCTAGTTCTTACATTTCTAGGAAATTGCTTGTATAATGAGAAAATTAGGTTATAACCTTCATTTAAAAAATCTTCATTTAAACATGATTTCAATAAGAAATAATAGATTGGACTTAAATTTAGAAATAATAAATGAGATTATACATTTGATCAGATCTTTGGAAAGTCACTCTAGATGCCTATATTCATGTTAACAGATGCCTTTTATGTGTTTTATTTAACTGAGAAACACAATTAGAGCAGAAAAGCCAGCTCCTCATTATATTAAAATTTGTCAGACATACTTATGGGCACTAGAGACATGAATACTAAGCAAACTCTTCAACAAAGAATGTGGATTTTAGCTATCTATACTTCAATTCTTTAGTATCAATAAAAGATTTGATCAACGAGGGACTGAAATATAAAGCAGTTGCATGTTTTTTCCTCATCTGATTTTTTCTTCATTTTTGATTCTCCTGTATGGGAAAGTAGGATGTCCTTAGAAGAATAACCTTTGTAACCTCTGTCTTCATTCTGTATGGGGAAAAAAACCAAACTAAAAATGTTTTAAAACTTTTCACTATTAAATACTTTGATTTCTGATGAGCTGTTACTCATCCATCAAAAGGACACCTATTTGTTCACTTTTTTTTCTGTTGAAGTTGTCTGATATTGAGAAGAGTTTTTATGATTTTACTGATACAAATTTTGTTTATTTTACTTCAGATATTGAGTTCAAATTTTGAATCTGATGTAAAGACCATTTTTGGTAGTTAGGATCTGTATCACAATTAAGAATAGGGGTGGTTTCTATGGAATCTCACATATTATCGCACACATAATATTCAAATATTTAAAATATATTCTTATTAAAGTATCAAAATTTCATTTTTAAAAATAGCTTTTTTATTCCTAAATGCATTCCTAAAAGATTGCCCATTTTCCTCTAAATTTCAGTCTGTTTTCAAAGGCATATTGGTTTCTTATTCTCTTTTCCTTTTTCTAATATTCCCTCTCTTCCTCTAGTAAAGAAATCATAAATCAAAGACCTTTCCCAAAATTGCATCTTTAAGCATCAGATCAAGCAATATGTTTTCCAATACTGCTTAATCTAGATTCTCTCGGGGTACTTCCTATCTCTGGGGGATATTTGGTTATCCAAGCACTTGATAGCTAACATAGCTCCTTAATTCTCATTTTCCCACTTTTGCTCTAACTCTTTAATCTGAAAGTATTGTCTAATTAAATAAAGAAAAAATACATCTAAAATTGTTAATAAATAAACTTCCCGATTCACCTTTCTGTTGGTTAATTGGTTCTTTGAAAGCCTATAACTTCTTAATACAAATTGTGTCAGGAATTCACTGACCTTCCTGCTATCTTTCTACATCACAATATTAGAGAAGTAATCAATTAGAAGAGTATAAGGTAAAAAATAATGTTCTTATATGTCGTTTTGAATAATTTTTTACTGCTTATATTTGGAGATGATATGCCAATAATCTAATTCCCTCTTTAAAACTATGTGAGAGAGATAAATACTCAATTCCAAGTATTTGCAGTTCCCAGATGATGGTAATTTGGTGGTAGTGGCTAGAAATTCTTCAATTGGCCAGTTTCTTTATCTTTGTTTTATAAATAAAGTGACTTCCTCAGAAAGACTGATCAACTTTATTAATTTCAAGTAATGCAACTCAGCCTTCTGATTTCCAGATATATTTTGTCTCCTCAAAATTATGGAATGGAAAAATTATATGTATATCAGTTGGAGTGTGAAAGAGGAAATTTTCTTTAAAGCCTAAATAAGATCATAAATAAAATTAGTCTTAATAAGAAATAATTCTTCAAAATAACTAGATTCAGTGTACCACCTTAAATACATTTTGATCCAACAAAATTTTAATGATATGATTAATAATATCTTACAACTTGCCTAGTTCATCTGCTTGCTTGTTTTCTAACATAAATGAATTATTTAAAATCTTGCTTTCTAACTGACATCTTATTCATAATGTTCAGCATAATTAAGATTATGCCTTTTATTGTTTAATCATTGTTTCTAAGACTATGAGGAATATTAAATTAAGGATAGGCATAAAAAACCCTCAATATTTTAATAGTTTGTGGTTTGGACAGCATTTGATATTAAAAGTATTATGTCAGATATTGGAAGAGATATAGAAAATTATGTAGTTTTGTGATTATTAAAATAGTTGGTTTCATAAACTGCGGCAGATAAAAGAGTGGTTGGCTTAAATTGTGACTGTAGAAAATATGGTTTCAAGACAGTGTCTTGTTTTAAATCAAATATAAGGTGGTCACCAGGGAAAAATTCCCAAATATTAAACATACCTCAGTCAGCTGGGTTTTATAGAGATTTTAATTAATACAAATAAGGAATTAAAGAAAGAAAGAGAGAGAAAGGGAATAATGAGAAAAAAGGCTAGGCCAGCCTTAAGAGAGAGAGATCAGTCAGTCTTCAATCCATTCACTACAAGATTTGTCCCAAGCAAAATTCTAGTGTTTAGAGAGACACCAGTTTAGTTTTGCCAGCTCCAGAGAGATATTCTTCTCACAGTCCCCGAGACAGTCCTGAGAGAGAGTTCTGAGAGGAGAGAGTTCCAGCGAGAGCCCCTTGCTCTCAGCTTCTGATCTCCTTTTAAAGGGAATTTTCTCCTATGTCTCCTCCCCTAAGTTCTCACATCTACCAATCACAGTAGATGCTTTCCAAAGGACAGACCATTCTTAGTTCATACCTAAGTAGGCTTAAACTTTTTATTAAGTTCACACCAGAAAACCTCTGAGTAAGTTCTCACTTCTTTGCTCCTTGTAAATTCACAAGTTGCCTGACCTCTGTAGGTTCTTAGCATCCTTTTGTGTTAGATCTAAAAATAGGCACAGCTTAAGAACTTTTGTCTTACTATAAGTATGGGTTTAAGTATTTTTCATTGTTCAGAAAAGAGTTTACAACTTTTATCTTCCCCTTAAGTAGGGGTGGAGTAGAGGTCTCACATTCCTGATCTAAGTTCCTTCATTGTTTAAAATGGGGAATGGTGTTAACCAAATCCTATGAAGTAGGGTCTGAGAATTTTTAAGATTCACAGTTTCTGCATTGGATTTATATGTTAGGTCTACAAAAATGATGTAAATCAAGATATAATTCATATGAGAGATTGAAGCTTCTATAAATGTATTTTCTTGATTTCCACCTTAGGATATTTGTCCCTTTTGTTAATAGGTCAAGCAATGGTTTCCCTTGAAAAGTTTTACCTAGATTTTCAGTGTATGATTTTATGTATGAAAGCTTCAAGTAGAGGAAAGGACTTGGCTCAAAGTCATGCAATAAATTTCTTTGGCTAGATTTGAACTCAGAAAAACAATTCTTTCTGACTCCATAGCATAACTTCATAACCTAGCTGCTTTAGGTTCAGAGCAAAGGAATTTTTTCCTATTCCGACCATTTTTGACATCTCTATAAAGTAAATGCTCTGTTTTATTCCAGGAATTCTTACTGTGCTTAGCATCTCAAGTGATATCTAAAGCAATAGTAAGGAAAAGCAGATCTGTAATAAAGGAAAATCAGATAGATACCCCCTAATAATTCTGTGCCATGAAGTAACAGAATCAAAATAAAGAACCTAAAAGTTGTTTTTGCCCAAAATATATATCTTGTCAACAAAATTTTTGTGATATTTTTATTATTCTTAGTAAATGAAGTTTGGAAAAGACTTGAAATTACTCCTCATAGTTGTGAAACAATTTGAATTCTTACTATCTTTTGAGACAATCTGTTACTTTGACAGTGCTAAATAGGTTTTTAAAAAAACTGAGCAGAAACTTGCCTTATTTACCATCTATTATTCCTAATTCTGCCTTTGAGTACAGGTAGAATAATAATAGCGAATGAGTTGAAAATACTGACATGTTATATCTGGATTTCAATAAAATACTTAATTTGATGCTATCTTTTCATGCAAAATGGAAGAATGTATAGTAGAAAATGTAAATGCATCAACTATTAAATTGCAAACATGAATGAATCTGTCTCTGGAGTTGTGTGACAAAGGTGAATTGTCTTTTTGTCATGATCTAAAATCAAATATAAATGACATGCTTATCAAATTTTTGCTTTGGAAAATAGCTAAACATAAACATTATAGAATAAGAATAGCTTAACATATTAGGAATATGACACCCCCCCAAAATTTTAAAAAATAATATAACTATGCATTTAGTTTAATAAAATTAATTACAGATTTACAAAATGTGACTAGATAGCAGTTGATATGAAAAATTTGAATCTTGTCCTCATCTTACTACATTTTAAGTGGGATACAGATGACACAGATGGGTTAAAAAAATCAGAGCAAATGGGGGACTTTATTTTCAGTTTTCATAAAAAGTGCTTGCTGAATTTAATATTCAAGAAAAGTACATTGCGAATTCAGATGCAAGTGGATTTCAATTATTCTATGTGAAAATTCTCTTTTTTTATTTTATTTTTAAACATTATTTTATTTGGTTGTTTTCATACATTATTTACTGGAAACAAAGATCATTTTCTTTTCCTTCCCCCCCCTTTCCCTCTCCCATAGCCGATGCATGATTCCACTGGTTATCATCTATGTGAAAATTCTGAGTAAATGTTTAGGTATGAAGTATATATAAGATAAAGTATGAATTTGAGAACAAATACTTCTCTCTGTAAAACTTCCCCTTTCTTTTCATTGAAACCAAGATACTCAATGTAAATATTAATTAAATTTTTTGGTTGTCTGACACTTCTAGTGTTTCTTTGTCCCATGAAAAAGTTGTACGTACTGGTGAAATAAATTATCCGGCTTTAAATTTTGATTATTTTTTTTCTGCCTTTAAAATACATGATTTTGATATTTACATATATTGATTTATAAACTTATTTTGCTTGTAATGCTATAAAAAGAGGCTTATTATAATTATAGTTGTTTATTTAAAACATGTTCCTGATATCAAAAGCATAGAACAAGGAAAAATAAAAACAAAGCATAAAAATAAAAATCTGCCTGCTGCTTGTCTTCTTTATAGGAAAATACATGATCTTTGCCATTGTTTCTCATTTCTTAAAAGCATTCTTTGTGGATAATTCAGATCCCTTCACATTGATGGTTTTGTGCTAGAGCAGTATTTTGTGTTTCTGTATTTGCATTGTCAACTTGGAATATGGAAGGTGGAGATGGAAAAATTCAGTATCAGTGTTCTCATTTTCATCTTCTGTTATGGAAGATAAAGAATACTTCCCCTCTCCCCCCTTGTCTAAAGGAAGGGGAATAGATATTTCAGACAAAAAAAAATGAGAAATCCTACTTCACCTTTGGACCTAAGATTGTTGAAGTGTTCTTTCCTTTGTGGAGAGTAATAAAGTTATCAATCATATCAATCAATCATATCAATTATCTATAGCTAGAAAGGACTTTTTAAAATAAAATTTATAATCTAATACTAGTACACATTTGGAGATATAAGAAAAAAGATAAAGGCAACTTAATTTTCATACAACCATGTACAGATATGTATAGCATAAACTGGAAATAACTCTCAAAAGGAATTTTTCCCTATTCTGACCATTTTTAATGGTCTATAATAATTATGGGGCTTTGGGAAAGATTTCTTGTATAAAAAGTGGAATTTGGTGGCAAAAATTTTCCAGTCCGGCTTTTCAGTAGCCATAGCTGTAGCACCTTGCAGAAGCCATCCCCAGGGTGTCTCCACAGAAGCTGCTACCCCTGAAGTATGTTTGAGGACCTTAGATTCAGAGCCCTAGTCTGTATGTGTGTAATGATGATTACAGTGGTAGTTTGACTGGCCTTGGTTAACTGCTTCATGGAGATTGGGTTGTCTTTCTGTGTGTAGCGTCTGATTATCTGTTGGGGGGGTGGGGGGTGTCTGAGCCATTCTTCACAGGTGTTCTTCCAGTGATCATTTTGTGAAATTGGAAACAGGATGAATGGCTTGGGTATTCACCAATTTCCAGTAATTCTGGGATATGCTCATCTTCTGATTGGTTGGGTGTTTAGTCAGTGGTTATTGATCTCACTTATTTTTGTCTTTTAATAGCTGGACATATTTTCTATGACCCTGTAGTGGTCAATCAACATAAAATAATTAAAGATAAGGAATTATATGCATTTAAAATATTTTTTCAATTAGCCAAAATCTGTCTTTGTAGCATTCCAGGCATATTCTCATCTAAGAAGTATGAATGATGTATGGAATGCTACAGTCTTCCTCCTTAGAACTAAAGAAAAAACTCCTATAAACTTGTATAACTAATCAAAACAAATTTCTATATTGACCATCCCCCCACTCCAAAATTCATCTCATTCTGACGAATTTCATTATTAAACCTCTGTTGTCATCGTGTAAACTGATGAATTCTTAGTTCTTTCAAAGTTGTTTGCCTTTACTATATTGTCATTTTCTGTTCATATCACTGCCAAATTCATACATGTCTTCCTTGGTTTCCCAAAACCATCCCTTTCATTTCTTACAGCACAATAGTATATTACATCATCACTTGGTCATCCATTTTTCTTTGTCTGCAAAGAATTTGTTTTGCTTAAATCCTTCCTTAATCTACTCTCTAAATTCTTCCTTTCCTTTCTTTTCCCTGCTTAAATTCATTCTTACTTTTTCACCCTTAGTGATACTTTATTGCATTTGTTCCTAATTATATATGGAAGTAATTTTTAACATGTTTTTCAACATTTTGAGAATTTGCAAATCCTTTCAATACCCATCCTGAGACCGCAAGTAATCTATGTGCTGTCATACAATCCAGATTGCTTTATTTTTCAGGTTGTGAAAGAACAGAAAAAAAAATTTTTTTGTAAAGGAAATAAAAATTAAAACGTTATTCTCTGCTCTGTGTTCAGAGCCCATCAATTCTATGAGAATGAATAGAATTCTTAAGCATGAATCTGTTAGGGGGATTTGAGGTCTTTGCATTGCTGGTAATAGTTATGAATAGTAGATCATCATTTAATATTGTTTTCACTGTGTACATTGTTCTGGTTCCGCTTACTCCACTTTGCTTTAGTTCATGTGTCTTTTAGGTTTTTCTTAAATTGTCATATCTTATCACACAGTAGTATTCCATTACATCCATGTATACAACTATTTCAGCCATTCCCCAATTGATGACATTTGCTTTAAGTTGGTTCTTTGCCATTGCAAAAAGCTACAAACAATATTTTTTGGAACAAATTGGCCTTTTTATCCCTTCTTTTCATCTTTTTGGGATATATTCCTAGTAGTAGTAGTAGTATTGCAGTAGTAGAATAGTGGGATCAAAATGTATGCAGAGTTCTATGACCTTTTGGGAATATTTACAAGTTGTTAAGAATGGTATAAGTTCACAGTTTTACCAACAGTATTTTAGTAACCTAATTTTCCCACACCTCTTCCCACATTTATCATTATGTATTTTCATATAACTTAGTCTCATGTGTGAGGAGGTATTTAGAGTTGCTTTAATTTACATTTCTCTAATAGTGATTTGGAACATTTTTTTCATGTGTCTTTGTATTCTTAAAACTGTTTTTTCCTATACTTTGGACATCTATCAGTTAGGAAAGAATTGTATTCATAAAAATTTGACTTGATTATGTGTTTAAGAAATTAGGCCTTTATTAGAGATATTGTGAAAAAATTTCCCCCCAGTTTTCTCCTTTTTTAATAATCTTGGTTGCATTGGTTTTGTTTGTGCAAAAACTAATATAATCCAAATATGCATTTTATCTCTCATAATGTTTTCTGCGTCTTTTTTGGTCATAAATTCTTCCCTCATCCATAGGCCTGGCAGATACTCCCCTAATTTGTTGGGCCATGTTTAGCTACTACCGTACTGTTTAACAGTTTTCTCTGCAATTTTTAAAAAATTGTGATTTCTTTCATCAAAAGCTTGTATGTTTGTGTTTCTCAAACTCTAGGGGACTATGGTTGTTTACTACTGTATGATGTGTACCTACATCTATTCCATTCATCCACTACTCTATTTCTTAGTAACAAATCATTTTGATAACTGCTTTGTCTTACAGATTGATATATATTTGTTACAACTAGGACACTTGCTTAATATTTTGTGTGATTAACTCACTTGATATCTTTGACTTTTTGTTCTTCCAGATGAATCTTATTATTTTTTTCTAGAGTTACAAAATAGTTATTTGGTAGTTTGATTGGTATGGTACTGAATAGTTAAATTAATTTAGGTAGAATTATCATTTTTATTATATTAGTTTGGCCTATACTGAGCAATTAAATGTTTTTTTTTCCCCAGTTTTTTAGTTATCTCTTTATTTGTGTGAAAGTTTTTATAATTGTGTTCATAGATATTGTGTTCCTGGATTTCTTTTCATAGGTAGATCTCAGATATATTATATTGTCTACAATGTATGGACTTTGTTGGCAAAATATAAAAATGCTGATGATTCTTTTTATTGATATAGCTAGCATTTCTAGTGCAATACTGAATAGTAATTGATGGATGTAGGTGCTATTTATCATTTTAAGGAAAGTTCCATTTATTCCAGGGTCTCTAGTATTTTTAATAGGAATGGACTTTGTATTTTGTCAAAGCCTTTTTCTGCATCTATTTTAATTATATGATTTCTGTTGGTTTTATATTGATATGGTCAATTATGCTGATGGTTTTCCTCAATATTGAACAATCCCAGTATTCCCTCCTGGTGATAGTGACTGATTTTTGTAATATATTACTCTTACCTTTTTGCTAGTATTTTATTTAAAACTTTTGTACCTAAATAATTTGTGATTGGTCTATATTTTCCTTTGTTTTTACTCTTCATTATTTAGATAGTAGCAACTTATTTGTGTCATAAAATCAATAGAATTCCTTTTTCACCTATTCCATTAAAAATGGCTTGTTAAATTAATTAATTATAATTGTTTTTAAATGTTTGATAGGATTCACTAGGGGATCCAACTTGCCCTGGAGATTATTTTCTTAGGAGATTCAATGATGACTTGTTCATTTTCTTTACTTGCAATGGGATTTTAAGTATTCTACTTCCCTCTACTGTTAATCTGGACAATTTAAAAAAAGTATTCATTAATTTAAATTAGATTTATTAGCCTGTGATTGGGCAAAATAACTCCCAAGAATTGCTTTAATTTCCTCATCATTGGTTTTCTATCTTTGTAAAAATAACAACCAATAGTTTTAAATTTTCCCAGTAACAACCAGTTCACCTTATTTATTAATAATTTTCTTACTTTTAATTTTATTAATCTCTCCTTTTTTTAGTATTTCCAATTTGGTAGTTAATTGGAAATTTTTTTTTTAGCTTTTTAGTTTCATGCTTGATTTTTTAAATCTCCTTTAAAAGGATTTAAAGAAATAAAATGTCTACTAAATATTGCTTAGACTTCATTCCATAAATTTTGATATGTTATTTCATTGTTGACATTTCCTTAAATTGTTGATTTTTAAAAATTTATTCTCTGATCCAGTCATTCCTTAAGATAAGATTACTTAGTTTCCAATTAATTTTTAGTCTTTTTGCATCCTTTTGTCTAATGTAATTTTAATTTTATTATTGTCTTAAAAGGATGCATTTAATATTTATGTTTCTCTGCATGTGTTCATTTGTTTTTTAAATTCTCACAGGAGTTGTTTTTGAGCCATCCACGTGAAACTTTTTATGTTTCCTTTTTGGCATTGTTCTGCTTTTTTTTTTTTTAGTTTGTGTTTTGCTCTTCTCTGTCACTAAAATAACCTTCCCCTGCTAAATTTTTTTGTTTTTTTGCATATTTTTCAACTTATGTTATGACCTTGTCTGTTAAAGTTCTGCTGTGTTCCAGGAGTGGAGGAAGTACTATGCTGGGTGTGTCCTGAATTAAGCTAGATTCTGTGTCCCTATTATTCCCTTCTTGCTACTGATTCTTTTGATTTGATGTGCTATCCAGCTACATTGAGCTGGATAGTACATATTTATTCAATTGTATCCAACTATTTGTAACCCCATTTGGCACATAATTCTTTTCATTATTTTTAATATCAGGATCTTTGGAAAGAATACTCTAATTTGGTTAAGGAGCCATTGTCCCTTTTTTTGATAATTGGCATATTAATTAATTGAAACACATTCCACAGAAATGCTTTCCTTACTTTAAAGATAACATACTGTTCAGCAAATTGCTCACCTGCAACATCCAAGTGAAGAATCTAGGAAGTCTTCCTACTTCTAGAAAAATATGTTACATAAAGGAAGTGCTTTATTGGGACAGACTAGAGGTGAAGTCTATAGACTCTTTGCCCATTAGTAGGAACTTTTAACCCAATTTTACCATAGCAAGCCATTGGAATTAGCAGGAACAATATTTGGGAGTTATTTTTTGAATTCCAATCTAGTGGAAGGGCTCATCCAACATGTAATGCCACCTTTGGAAATTAACTATGTAGGGATATTTTGAATCCCCTGAGACTGAGTTGGTATGATAACAATATACCCCAGTGATTATGGTAGTATTTGTATTGATACTGGTGTTATTTAAAGGAAAATATCCCTTTGTAAGAACTGTTCTTATGTTAAATGGTTACATGAAACTGAGTGAGCTAGTCACTAGCTCTTTAAGAAAGTGAACATAGCCAGTGGAATGCTTCCTAATTATTGAAAGGAAAGCAGAGATTGATCTCCCCCAAGAACAGAGAGAGTGAGAGAAAGGGGTGGGGGGGGGGGGAGGGAGAGAGAGAGACAGACAGACAAGAGAGAGAGAGAGAGAGAGAGAGAGAGAGAGACAGAAAGAGAGAGAGAGAGAGAGAGAGAGGCTGAATCTCCCCTGAATCAGAAAATTAAAATTCTAATTATTCCAAAATCTTTTCTACTTTTATCCTTCCTCTACAACTCTTCTTTCTTTTACTCCAGGAAGCGGCCTCCTAGTTCCTTCCCTATTTTCATTATTCCTGATTTGTCCATGAAACAACTTTTTCTCTTACTCTTATCTCCAAGAAGCTAATTTCCCCAACTCCTCTGTCCCCTTTTTTGGGTATTTTTACATACCCACTTTTCACTACATATCTTCTAATTTCTATATTATATGCCATCTTCCCATGAGTTCTTGATTCCTATAGCGCAGATTTAGAACTTGAAGGTACAGACATAGGATAGTAGGTTCAGAGAAAATGGTACCTAGAGTTTACAGGGACATCTTTTTATGTTCACCTATTTCCTGCTTCTCTTTGCTAACTAATCTAACTCTTAGAGCAAGTTACTCTATTGAAATGTGAGCTTGTTTTATTGGTAACTGTAGCGTGATGGGTCTATCATTTTTCTCCCAAAGAAGATGGCTTAAATCTTCTTCCAAAACTTCAAATTCAATTTTTCAAGATCACAGGATTAGTGCTGGAGTTACTTCAGCCTTATACAAATGGCTTCCATACTACTTCACTTCTTTGATGGGATTTAATCAGAAAATATAAATGTGTAAATAGGCAAGGAACATTTAAAGAAGTACCATTTCCCTCCCTCCTTCCCCTAGCCCTCAAAAGATACACATACATAGGCAAAAAGCAATATTTAGGAGTTTACACCTATTACAGTAGAAATTCTCCCAGGGTTGAAAGCTCTTGAAAGGGTTGAAGCTTAGAACATGAAATATGGTTTTTGAATATTCAGGAAATAATAACAGGCATGGTATGGTGCAAGATGTAAATATAGACAGAATACCCTAGAGTAGGATCTAGCTTCAATTCTATGAGAAAGGAAGAAGGTATCATTAAGGCTCTTCTTCCATGTTGAAACTGCATCTGTGGCTGCTGCTACATTTGGAAGGAGTTGAGAAGACAGAGGAAAGCAGGGGATCAGTGGTGGCCCTGAGTGGAGACATTGTTACAGATGGGATCCCCAGGGTAGGATTTGGACCCACAGCTGCTTCCTCTTTTATCAGAATGCCTTCAAGACCCAGGTGGAAGGGATCTTCTCCTACATCATACATTGGATCCATAGGAAAATGGAGGTCCAGTAGTGCATGTGGAGGTGAGAATTGTGGAATATAGCTGCCTTCAATTTCCTCAGGCTTCAAAACAGAAGATATTGGGAGGCCATGGATTTGGGCTTGTAGTTCCAGTTCCTGAAATGGGAAGCAAACAAAGAATCTGTAGAATGATATTTGGACTTCAAATTGCCTAACCCTTTTTCATATTCTATCATTTTTCCTTTTTTTGCTTCTCAGAACTCTTTACTACAATAATGAGGTCCTTTCTCCTACCCCAGAATCCTTCTTAAATTCCCAATATGTTCATAAAATCAGGTTCCAGGTTCACTCTTAAGCTCTCCTTTCTCTCAGTATACTTTCATATTCTACCCTAACCCTCAATATGAATCAGTAACATCTTGAAATAGCTACATTTCTTTCTGATCTCTCCCATTAACAAACTAACATATATTCTTTTCCCTCAAGACTTCGGGTAGATAGGTATAATCAAATCTATACTGTTCAAAAACATTTAGAACTACTTATTGTGTCTAAGGTAAAATTCAAACATCTTAGCATATTGTCCTTTGACCTTTTGGCGGGAACATGTGCCTACCTGGACTCTAAGCTGCAGGTTTCGGTTGGCTTGCTCCAAGACAAGCTGTTGCTTCTCCAGATCTTTGGCCCGTTGTTGCTCTTTCTGCAGCTTTCGTATATAATCAACTGAGGCCTTTAGGATGGTTCCTTTGTTCAAGCGCACCTCCCTAGTCCAGGGAAGAGATTGTCAGTTAGAGAACCTGAATTTGTGTAAGTTCTTTACCCCCCCTCAACTATAGGATAATAAAAGGTTTTAAGACCATAGATTTAGAGTTGGAAAGTTCCTTTACTTCAACTCTTTTATTTCACAGATAAAAATAAGGTCTACAGTCAAGTAGTGTCCTAAGTCACACAGGTAATTAACTTGGGTAAATTTTAACTTGTGTCTTGTCATTTTAAGCCTAGGCAAAGGCATTAATTGATGATGGCATGGAAAATATTATGAAAGAGTTGTCATCACAACCCTGAATCATTAGTTACTTGGAACTCTTGAGCCCTTACTTTAGAAGAAAATATGTTCCAAAGAGGGGATGAATTGCTTTGAAATAGTTGAGTATGAGATGTTTGTAGGATACTCAGTTTGAAATAGAAATCATAGGAGCTGATAATAGACTGAGAAGTCAGCCTTAGAAAACATTCCGAATTAGTGGGCAAGACCTGGATGAATATCTAGCAAAGGAGAAAGAGTCATAAAAACAATAGTAGGGGAACCAAGAAATAATTTCCTAAAAACTCTTAGAGGAGAAAATAACGAAGAGAATAAGGCATCAAATGCTGCATAAGTCTAGATAGTTCTGAAAAACTGCCATTAGATTTGGCAACCACAAATTGAAGTATAATAGCATCTATCTATGAGATAATACATGTAGTACTCATCTGAGGGCCTGGCACATAGCAGGCACCATCTTCCCTTCATTTATTCCACCCCACTACTAAGTGATCATTGGTAACTTTTAAGAGAGAATTTCCATTTGAATGATGAGATTAAGAACCCAGATTCTGAAGATTTTTAGATAGAGGAGAGAAATTAGAGGCATGGAACGTTTTTTTAAATAATATAAAATAATATTTTTTAAATATTAAATAAGACAGTTTGGCTAGAGGAGGAAGGTGGAAATGAAATTACAGCAAAAATATCCATCTTTTGCCCCTGCGTGCCTAATTTTAATGCTATTTTTTTAAACCCTTACCTTCCATTGTGGTAAAGGCTAGGCAATGGGGGCTAAATGACTTGCCCAGGGTCACAGAGCTAGGAAGTATCTGAGATCAGATTTGAACCCAGGACCTCCATCTCCAGGTCTGACTCTCAATCCACTGAGCCATCTAGGTTGTTCCTTTTGACACTATTCCTAATAAATCCTCCTCTGGATCTCTATGGAGAGACTCACAGTTTGCCAGACATGGGGATCAAGGTTCCTAGTTCTTTGATCCTGTCATTAATGTTGAAACGTCGTCGCCTTTCAACTGAAGAACAAAAGGAAAATAAGGCAGCATCATTAATGAGACCAAGCCTTTCCTGTTTCTCAATTCTTCCCATCCCTTTTCCTGCAGAGACTCACTAAGATTATGATTGTCCTTTTTCTGACGCTCCTTCAGAAGGGCTTTTGTCTCATCATCTGTAGAGAGAGGATAAAGAAGAATCTTTCAGTGAGCTCTAAAATTTCCTTTAGTCCAGTTAATACGCCTCCACTTTCCCAATCCTTTGTAGGCAATACCCACTATTTGACATAAATTTTCAGTCCCTAATGTTCCTTCAATTCCTATACTTGTATACCTTCCAAAATTCAAAATTTTTGATGACCCTTATATAATTTATAATTCACTTAATATACAATCTTATATTTATCTAATTCAAGGATACCTAAAATGTTTTTGTCCCCAAGATCCCTCACTTTTAGTTTTTGTCCCATGTATTCAGTGTTTAGTCCCCAGGTCTTCCATAGAATCTCCCAATTCTTTTTCCTCTCCCAATTTTTTATTTTTACACTTTTTAAATTCTTAATTTTCATATCTATTTCCCAATTCCCAGCCCTTAAAAGCTTCTATCATATTCCCTAATTCTTGATCCCCCAAACTCCACAACAAACAAATAGATCCCCAGTTGAGGATATTACCCAAATATGCTCCAGTTTATAATCCTCATTCTACACCACCCTATCTTTCAATGCATATGCTTCCCAATTTCTAGCTCTTTAAGAGACAGCATAATAAAAGGCATGATAGCTTTGGTTAGAGAGACCTCTATCCTCTAATGCAAAATTACCATATGACATTGGTCAAGTCTCTTGTCCTTTCTCATTGTTCAGGTAATTCTATAAGATTAGTTGTTGGCATGGTATGGTATGATAGAATCTCACACCACAACTTTCCCATTTAAATTGTTAGATTGAAACCAAAAGAAATCTACTAACTAAGTTTCTGGCTCCCAAATTATTGTAATTTCCACTCCTTAATTCCATAAAGCTGCAACCAAGACCCTAGGAAAAGAAAGGTTTAGGGAAGGAAAAGGGCTCACCAGAAATATCTTTTCTGAAACCAGTCAGTTCATTTGGACCATTGTTAACAGGGACAACTGGATCCACGGATTCTTGGCAATTGCTTGCATCCAGTATATTCCCAGATGCAGGCAGCTGTTATAATAATAATAATAGTGAGACTCACTAGTTTTTTGCCATGATATAATCATTTTTTTATTATTCTCTAAAAGTAGCTTGAATGTTCCTATATCTCCATTCTTAGAAGTGAGAAATACCTTTTAAGAAGACATTTACCTTCCCCCAGCTTGAGCAAATACCAAAGATCTTCTCTTTCCAAGAGCTGGAAAGATCAACATGAACTGATGTGGAGTGAAATAAGTAGAACAAGGAAAACACTGTACCTAGTAATAGCAATATTGTGAAACAATCAACTGTGACAGAGCTATTATCAGCAATACAATGATCCAGAATAATACTGAGGGACTCTTAAGACAAGACATGCTGTCCCACCTCCAAAGAAGGAACTGGAGAGATTCAGAATGCAGTTGAAAGAAGACAATTTTTCAGATTATTTTGGGTTTATGTTTTTAAGATTACTTGCAAAAATGAATGATATAGAAATATGTTTTGCTTATGTATAACCCAGATTCAATTTGCCTGTAAGCCCTGGGAGATTGAAGGAAAGAGATATGTTTGATCACATAACTGAGGAAAATTACATGAACTGTATTATATATAATTGATTGATACATGTGTATACATTTATGTACATTTATATAGAAAAAAAGTAAATCACAGCTCCAAAAATTAAAATAAAATAGAAAAAAAATTTTCTCTTTCCAAATTGCTTACCATACTTGGGAGCTGTTGATCTCCAGAAACCTCAGGCAGGTAGCTAAGAATATCATTATGGTAGCTTGAATCAAGGCTGATGGTCTCATTTAATACCTCATTAATCTATGTCAATAAGAGATGAGAAGATGAGCTAAAATTTTCCAAAAAATATTAGTTATGACAGTCAGGTAGCTTGGTTTATTGAAAGCTAGGCCTACAGAAAGGAAGTCCTGGGTTCAAGTGTGACCTCTGACACTTCCTAGCTGTGTCACTTATAACCCCATTGCCTAGCTCTTAATGTTCTTCTGCCTTGGAACCAATACAGAGTATTGATTCCAAGATGGAAAGTTTATAAAATAAATATAAGGAATTTTTCAGTAAGTCATACATTAAAATTCAGCTTAACAAAAAACAGATTAGGGAAAATATTCATAAGAAAGGCAACAATGAGAAATTCAATATATATTTAACATAAATTGATGATAATCACTTAGCTCAACCTTAATAATCAGATATAAATTAAAATAAACCAGTTGACAAAATAAAGTACTTGACATTAAGTTAATTAGCAAATTGGCAAAAATAATTAAAAGCAAATTAAATGCTCTCAAGAATTGTGGATAAGCAAATACTCTAGTTCAATGCTGATAGATTAGACATTTTTAGATTTTCTGGAAAGCAGTATTGAATATGAAGCAGAAGCTATGCCCTTTGGTTTTATAGTACCAGTGTTTCATATATATCTGGAAAATGTTATAAAAAATATGCATATGGGGGCAGCTTTGGATTGAGAGCCAGGCCTAGAGAGGTCCTGAGTTCAAATATGACCTCAGACATGTCCCAGTTGTGTGGCCCTGGGCAAGTCACTTAACCCCCATAGCTTAGCCCTTACTACTCTTCTGTCTTGGAGCCAATACACAGTATTGTAAGGTAAGGGTTTAAAAGGTAAGTTAATAAAAAGCACAGGTACCAGAGATTTCCCAAGAGGCAATTTTAGAACTAAATTAAGGGAATCAGCCCAATGATTGATGATTATTGAATGTCAGAGAGAAGTGGAACATTTACCACCTTTTCTGAGCTGAAGCTTATGATGAATCTGGATGTTGTTGGGCATCTGGGTCTCTCAGGTGAAGATTCTTTCAATGCCTGGGGTGGCAAGACCTTTGAATTGAAATTTTGTGCTAGTTGGTAAATTCTGTTTTACCTGCTGATGCTGGCCCTGCTTCAGATGGTATTGTGTAGGGTTCTCTGGGTACATCTGGACCTGGCATCAGCAGGAGAAAAGAGCTCCATGATTCAGGAGTCCTCTTCATAAGCTTTACCCCACTCATCCAAAAATTTTAGGCTCACACAATATCAGTGCTGAAAGGAAACTTAAAAGCCATCAACTTTAAAGAAGGAAAACTTAGGCCCAGAAACAGGCAACAATAATTATTATGATGAGATCTAAGAGACCTCTTACCTTGGGCATGCCTATGGATATCTGGCCTGAGATTGGCCTGGTAAGGCAGTCACTTTGATGGGATCCACGAGGGCTAGACCCAAAGACAACAGAAACAGCTGGTAAAACTGGAGGAACTGAGCTGCTTGGTAACCAAGATGATGTCACATTCTCTTTCCACTCCTGCCATTCCTGATCTTGCACCTCAGTCTGCATCAGCTGCTTGTGAAGGGTGATACTTGAAGAAATAGCCAAGGTGAAGGGGGATGACAAAGCTGGGGATAGGGAGGAAGAGGCAGGTGCTATGGCTAGCTGGTTTTGGAGGCTGCATGAGGTATGTATAGGGAAATGATTTAGCTAGTATGTGGCAATACAGGCACACAATTTGGGTTGTTCAATCTTTTTGGCATTTGGCTGGGGACAGGTAGGCAATTAGTGTTGGAGTTTTGAGAAAGGAGACATAGGACCAGAAAAAGAAAGATCTAGATTGGATTTATGGAAAATCAAAGAGCTGCAGCATATTTTTCTTCATGATTTGGTGGGGAAGATAGAAATGAAATTGAGGGCTTTTTGATTTGGAAGATTTTTTTAAACCCTTGCCTTTTATTTTGCCCAAGTTCACATATCTAGGAAGTGTCTGAGGCCAAATCTGAACCTAAATTGTACTTTTTTTCCCCAAGGAGAGTGACACAGAAAATTAGAAGTTATTTATCGATAACAGGAGTCAGTGACTGACAGAGTTTTAAAAGTTAATTTGAGTTCTGGGAATGTACCTTGTCTAGTTCTTATGTTGGCCAATTAAGTGTGGTAGAGTTCAGTTAACAATTAGACTAGAAAATAGGCATGTTCAGGAATGTTCAGTTATATTTGAATGGGAAAGATGGTGGAGTGGTTTTGTCATTTCTTTTTTACAGTCTGTCTTCATTTTATAATGGGAAACATGCATAAAGAGGTTAAGTGACATACTTAATTAAGGTCATAAAGCTTTTAAGTGTTTAGAGCCGAATTTAAATTTTGGTCTTTCTGACCTTAAGAACTATCATTCTCTCCACTGAGCATCCTAGCTATACTTTAACAATAGAGATACTGTTACTTTACTAATAAATACCTTATTTTTAATTAGGAGATATGCTACAGTATTCATCTCAATAGGTAGGCTTTAATTTTTTTTTTTGGCAGGACTTAGAGGGATTAAAAATAAGCTCTTTTATATTTGGGAAGAATAAAAAAATTAGCTAAAGGAGTAGATTTGTAAAGATTTAAGAGAATTTATAAAGGATTGAAGAAATTAAGGAATAAAGCAAGAAGATAGGGTTTGAACTGGTATTAGGAATGTTTAAGAAAATGAAGTAGTTGAATGACACTGGTTTGGAAAGATTTTGTACTTGAAAAGATTTTGGAAAAAGATGTAGTGTAGAAATGAACAAGATTTGTGGAAGTCAGAAAAGCTGGATTTGGTGTGCGTAAACAGAAAAAAGTGAGCTTGAAATGAGTAATGTGTGTCATAAAAGAATGAACTGGAAGAGTAAAGAAATATTTGAGAGAATACAAAAGGTATTGGGAAGAATGAGTCAAAATTAGTATGGTCTTTAAATTAGATAAAAAAATAGATAGGCAAGAAGATTTTTAGTTAGGAAGATTATTTAAAATCAATTTGTAGAATATTTGAAAGGAATAGGGAGCCCCTAGATGAGTTGAGGAGATTAGGTACAGGAACTTTATTAAATCAAGTTACCATAGATGAATATTTACTCTTTTCATTAATTAGAGTACAAGTTTTGGGCAAATTGTTAGTGATTTGTTTAAATAATTATGGAAGCTAAAAATGGAGATGGAAAGGACTTTGAGGGTTTTTGGAATGAAGTTTTGGAGATTTTCATAATAATTTTTTGGTAAGGTTTTTATTTTGGAGATAGAATGTAACTTTTTGAAACAATTTTAGAATTAAGGTTAGTGTTTATTTTAGTTGTAGAAAGTCTAGTTTGGGGGAATTTAGCAAATGTGAAAGTTTTTTTGTTCTTATAAAATGGTTTAGGTGGGGACAAAAGTGATTTGAAGAGGCACAGGGTTTGATTTAAAATCATCTAAAATTTTTTTTTCTATTATTCAGCGTTACCTAAAATATTTTTCCTAGCCATTGAGAAGTATGGCAACTTTATCCTTTTTTTTAACAGTTGTTTTTTTTTTTACCAGGCCCCAATATCTAGATTTTCCCGACATTCACTTTGTGACTTTGGCTACATCTGGCCCTTCTGAGCTGTAAGGCTGAACTGATATATAAAACATTTTTTAAAAAGTTAATAATTAAAATTTTACTGGCTTAGTTATTTTTCTATATCCACAACCCACTCCATCCCACGGAGAACCCTTAGACCTGAGCAGTGGGCCGGAGTTGTCTCCTTTTCCTTTTCCCAGTTGCCTTCAAGATCTTCTTTCCTCAAGAATTCCCTCAAATGAGGAAAGGTGTCCTTCGAAAATAGTATCCAGGTGGAACTTGACTTATCCCAACTCTCTGTCAAACTCCGCCTAGCAGAAGTCCCGCTGTGATAACCTCGAAGCTCGCAAAACTGAAAATTCCACAGGAAGTGACGCCATAGAGGGTTCGTCCAACTACCAACTACCGTGGTGTAGTTAAAAAAATAACTTTGAAGAACCTAACAAAAAGGGCTAAAAACACAGTTGGATTGAAAGTAATCCTCTGATCATATGCTGGGATGATAAAAATAATTTTTTTCTCATAAAAATAACTGTCAATAAACAAAACTGGTAGAACAACAACAAAGAAGACACCCTCCCAATCCCCGTACCCTGTCATTACAACCCTACAGGAGGGAGGGAAAAGAAAAAGAAAGAACACAGAAAAACAGAGTGCCTGCCTGGTATTTGATTGAAATCCTAAAATAAACCTCTTTGTGAAATTGTTCTTTCTGGTGGTTAAACTGAAATACCTTTTTTTACATCAACTGATTGTTAATATTATTTACTGTTTTGTTAAGTCAGTTCCACTTAACTTTTCTTTTCAATACGGAACATTTGGAACAAAAATTTGAGTTAATGAAGACAAGTAAATTCCTACAAAAATGATCACTCCACTCCCTCCAAAAACGTAACCCCAAATACAAAAATATGCAGGTGATCTCAAAGCCTCATTTACACATACTACCCACACCCCCCCCCCATTTTCCTTAACCCACTTATTATATAAGATCAACAAATGAAAAAAAAATGGCATTGAAAAGAAATTGACAACTTTCTAAATTGTAATAGGATCAAATTCCTATTAAATTTCTTTTAGGAAGTAACCAGTAAATTCTTTCTATTTCCTATTTTTTTTTTTTGTGGTTCCTAAAAGAAGTAGGCAATTTTTAATGATTTTGAAAAAATAGAGGGGCAGCTAGGTAGCAAATAATTACTACCTCTGTGACCTTTTCAATTCATTTAACCCTCGTTTGCCCAGCCCTCATTGTCATTTTGCCTTAAAAGAACAAATACAGAGAATTGATTCTAAAATGAAAGGTAAATATATATGTATAAATTTTTAGTGCTTAAATGTTTATTGATTATAAATTGAAACAATATTTGTTATGTAAACATTTTTTTCGACATGATGCAAACTTCATTTTTTGGTGGTAAAAAATTGGAAATAACATTAATCATGTTTTTAATATACTTCAAATTTATGCTGAATTCCTTTTTATTCCTGGCCATCAGTAAGAGCACAATTTCTGTATGTAATTTACACACTTTTTTGGGTTATCTGATTCAAGTACTCAATCTCAACTTAATTGATTTCCAGATGACTTTTTTTTTTAACACCTTACATCTTTTTTCCTCTACAATGGTCATTTCTAATTCTTTCCTCTATCACTCCCATTTCATTTGTAATGTTAACATAAAAAAACCCCCAAAAACCCTTACCCCTGACTTAGAATCAATACCAAGTGCCCCTTCCAAAGTAGAACAATAAAAACTAGGCAAAAATGGACTGAATGATTTGCCCTGAGGCAGAGCCAGCTCTCTTATCCATTGAGCCACTTCACTATCCACATTCAACTCTTGCTTTTTCTAGAATTCTAGATTTTCTAGAAAAATCTTGCTTTTTCTAGAAATTCTTAAGCTGACTAAATTATATTTAAGAAAGACTTATTTTGTAGATATATGGAATAATCTCTTCTGCATTTGTTTTAGGCATTCCTATCATAACAGTCCCTTATAATTGGATTTTTTTTTAAATTTAGTAATTCTTCCCATTTTACTTTCCTAAATTGGGACTTTGTGTTAGGTCCAGATTTTGCACACTACTGGAGGGACTATCTAGCTGCTTTTTGGTACCACTTGGCATTCTCTGGATCCTAATGCTGCTTTCTCCAAGTACAGAATATTATGTGAAACAGCGGTAGTTTAATATGGAATCCTTCAGACTTTTAGCTTACCCAAACCTGTCTGACCCAACAAAATTCTGGCTGCTGTTTTCTTGGTATGAGATTTGTATGTTCTTGTACCCAGTTTGGATTTAGGCAACACAGCTGTGGGCTTGTCACTCACTAGAACTTCAGCATACTGTTTCTGACATTAACCATTTGGCAATCACTACACATTTAGAGTGACAACAATTCTGGATTGTAATTCTGGATAAAAATTCCCTTTTAGTCTGAGCTGCCTGATTTGAATATTCTTGCATGCATATATATGTGTATATCTAAAACATGAAAATTGACTACTCAGCTTTTTCTTGAACTAATGAATTGGATTATCCATGAGGCTCCTCATACACTACTACTTGCTTCTGATAATGTCTAAGGCTAAAAATATTTCTAAAGATTATTTTCTGATCTATGCTCAGAAGAGGAAAAAGAATCAGAATCAACAGCTAGCACTTCAGAGATCTTAGTTGTCTCTCTAACCACATGTTTCTCATGTAAGATTTAATGAGGTAGAATGAAACAAACTTTTCCTCAAGCTTCATTATGGAAGCCCAAAGGAGAAGCATCTAAAAACTAAAAACTTTTTTCAGTATTTCACTCATAAAGAAGTACATAATGGAGATTATTCTAAGGCCTAACACCTATTATTCTTAGCAAGTGAAGACTAGAAGACTAAACAAAAGTTTTCTGGATATCATTATAGCAAGGTGCATTATTTTTGTCTACTTTTGACTGATGATATTCAATAATAAATAGTTATAAATAAATGGAAAAGCTTTTGGCTCTTTGCTTCTACATTTTTTTTGTCTGTTTTCCATGAAAAGGATTGATTATGACCTTTTGAGTTTCTCAGGGTCAGAAAAGCAAGTTTCTAGGGACATATGAGCCATTAGAGGTCCCTCAGAAGTCTAATCCATTTCAGGCATAGTTAGGGAATAAAGTAGCTGAGACAATATTCTTTGTCCAAAACTACATTTAGATGTGAGCTTGGAAAAATCAGTGCTGTGTAGAAATTGTACTTAGTGAGTTTTACCTACCCTGTGTTCTTGATTATTGGGAAGGAATTTTTGTTTTATTGATGCTCTTTGAAGTAAATATTTATTTATAAAAGATGATACAAATAGTTAAATAGAACTAGGTTACTAGTCACAGGTACCACAAGATGGTGGAAGGTAGGATACAAATAGTGAAAGTACAGAAAAAACACAGAAAATAAACATTCATTAAGCTGCTACTATCTGCAAGGCACTGTGATAAGTTCTGGGGAAAGATGTCAAAAGCTCACAATATAATGGGAAAGAGCACTCAAAACTACTGTATATAAAAGAAAAGTTGAATATACAAGATAAATTGAAAATAGAGGAATTAAGATTGGGAAAGCTTCTTGTAAAAAAAGTGAAATTTTACTTTTAATAAAGCCAAGAAGCCTAGGAGAAAGAAGTGAGAATAGCATTTTCAGGAATGAAGAATGGTGAAACACTTAGAATTGAGACATGGAATATATTGTTTGAAGAAATGCAAAGAGACCAGTGCCATTGGGATGAAGGTTGTAGAATGGGAAGGGTTACATAGTATAAGTTGTAAGAAACTAGAAATGTGTATTGTGTTGGTGAGAGTGGTCAGAACTGTCTTTTTAGGAAGATTACTTTACAACAAAGTGAAGGATGTACTGGATGTGGGGGAGTAAACCAACCACCCAGGCGTGATTAGGGCCTATCCTAGAGTGGTGACAATGTTGGGGGAGAGAAGGAAATATAGTCAAAATATGATGCCAAGATTAAATAAATAGGTCTTAGCTAAAGATTGAAAATAAGATGTAAGAAAGATCACTTAGTGGTTTTTCTCATATCAAGAAGTCAGAAGACCAGGATCTTTCTTCTAAGTTCTTGACAACTCAAGTCCCTTTCTGTAGGCATAGATATTGGGTAATTAATGAGGGATCATACAAATAGTCTCTGAGCTATGGGTTAAATACAGTTTCTTAGTGGTATGGCATTTTGTATTCAGGTTTCACTTAAGTATGTATATTTTAATTTAAACTCTGACCTTCTGTCTTGGAACCTAGGCAGAAGAGTGATAAGGGCTGGGCAACGGGGGTTAAGTGACTTGCCCAGGGTCACACAATCGGGAAGTGTCTAAATACAGATTTGAACCTAGGACCTCTTGTTTCTAGGCCTGGCTTTCAATCCACTGAGCTACTCAGCTGCCCCCATTATTTAGTAATTTGATGGTTTGAAATTTTATATTTTCTTAGATAATTAAAATTTCTGTTTGTGTTTACTTGGTTTAAAAAAAATTTTTTTTTAAGTTGCATGGCCAATTCATTGAGCTATGCGCTCCAACATTTGTGGATGAAATTGTTTAGAGTTAGGAATTTTCCCTGTAAACTGTATCTCCAAAGTTTTTGTCTGCTCATTTTTTTCATTTTGTTTTGTGAAATTTTTTATTATTCTTTAATCATTTATTTTTTAAATTAAAAGAACAAAATGTGTTGTAAATATAGTCATGCAAAAACAAATTTTCACATGTCCATGTCCAAAAAAGAAAGAAAGAAAAAGATTATATGTTCCCATTGCACTCTAAATTCATCCAGATAGAAAACAAGTTTTTATGAGTTCTTCGAAATCCTTTTGGTCATTGTGTTGATAAGAATTCTTAATTCTTTTTAAGTTGCCTTCAAAAAGTCCCCTATTTTGGTCCTAACCTCCTTACCCCAATGTATTCTCTTTTCTGTCAGCCCCAAGACCTTTCTCTTGTTCCCCCACCCTTTATTTCCTTTAATGTAAGAGAACTTTCTATATCCAGCTAGTTGTGTATATTCTTCCCTCATTGAACCAGTTCTCATGAGAGTAAAGTTCATATGCTCAACCTACCTGATCTTCTTTTCCACTATAAAATGTTTTCATATATTGACCCATTTTATTTTTCTCTTTCACCTCCTCCCAATGCATTCCTCTTTCTCATGCCTTAATTAAAAAAAATTTTCTATGTTATCCAATCATATTCAACTTCCTCTCTTGCTTTCTTTTTGTATACTCCTCCTATTTGCCCTAATTAGGACAAAATTCTGTGGAGTTACAATGTCATCTTTCTCCTGTAGGGATGTATACAGTTTAATCTTACTGAATGTATATATTTTTCTTTTCTGTTTACCTTTTTATACTTTTCTTGTGTTTTGTTTGAGTCAGATTTTTTGTTGTTGTTGTTTCATCTGGACCAACTATGTAATTGTGGCAGTTTGCAGTACTTTCTCCCAAATCTGAGAGCTCTCAAATTTGGGTATAATATTCAAGGGAAGTTTTTTTTTCACATTCAAAGATATTTATATCCACAATTACTTGTAATAATAATTTTCAACATATAATTCCCAAAATTATAAGAACTGAACCATCTCCCTCCCTTGCTTTACTCTTCTCACTTGGAGGGTGAGTAGAAGGTGCGTAGTTTGATTTGTACCATATATATAATTTTTATTATCATACAAAACACATGTCCATATTGGTTGCTGTTGTAAAAGCACACTCATATAAAACCAAAATCCCAAAATAAAATCATAAATAAATTGATATGAAAGAGAATATGCTTTGATCTGCATTTGATTCCAATAGTTCTTTTTTCTGGAAGTGGACAGCATTCCGTGTCATAAGTTCTTCAGAACTGTTAAAGAGTTTGGGATCAAACTATCTATTTTTACTTTACTCTCTGGTTTTAAAATATCTTGGTAGTTTTCTTTCATCCTATACTGGAAATTTTTATCTAGTCTTTATTGTTGTTGATGACTTTCTGGTTTCTTTTTTCAGATTTCTATGATTCTTATATTATCTGTTCATGATCTTTTTCTGGTATATCTTTGATATCAGATATATTCATGAGTTATATCTTATTTTCTTCCATTTTTTGAATTTTTTGACTTTGCTTTTTTTTTTTACACCTTCTTGTCTTGAACTGTTTAGCTAATTTTAATTTTCAAGGATTAATTTTCTCCAGTAATGCTTTGTATCTCTTTTCAAGATGTTAATTCTCTTTCCTTCCTCTTGCCTTTTTTTCTACTCTCATTTAAAAAAAATTAATTTTTACCTCCTTATCTCTTATTTTAACTTGTAGTAATTCTTATTAAATTTGTTTTTAAATTGCATATATCTTTGAGGTTTTACTTATAAATTTTTTGAGTCATTCGCTTTTGGTTTATAACTTCCTTGTTACCACTAATATGTTTGGTCATTGTTCCAGACTACTTCTTGACTTTTGGACTTTTTTGTTAGTGTTAGGTTCTGTACAGTTCTGAGGGAGGGGGATGTCCATACTGACATGATTAAAAGTTAAGAAATTTGCCCCCCAAAACTGATAATAAAGACAAAAATAAAGAAGAAAGCAAAAGCAATTCAACACAGATGCTCTCATAGCCAGATAAATTCAGAAATAAATGAAACAGCCCTGTGTAACTTGTGAAATGAAAGATTCAGGAGGCTATCTAGTGTAGGGTGGCAGAAGCTTGTGATTTAATATCTGCTCGTGACTTAAAGTAAAAAAATCTCTATTGTGACTGCTTGTACCTCAAATTGCTCATCACTTAAGGTGCTCCTGTATCAGAGTACTTCTGTATAGCCAAATTCAAGACTCCCAGGCCAAGAAGAAAATATTACAACCAGCCAGACATAAATAATTCATATATTATGAAGCCTCAGTCAGGATTACACGGGATCTGTCAGCTTTCACTGGAAGGCTTGGAATATGATCTTCTGGAAGGCAAGGGAATTGGGTTTACAACCAAGAATCAACTACCTATCAAAACTGACTCTTTTTTCAGGGGAAACTATAGTCATTTAATAAGATAGATTTCTAAGCATTCCTGAAGAAAAGACCAGACTTAAACAGAAAAATTGATATCCAAATACAAAATTCAAGAGAATCATAAATAAGAAAGAGGAAAAAATTTAAGGGCTTCAATAAGGTGAAACTTTTATATATTCCTATATAAAAAGATGATGTCTATAACTGTTAAAAATTATATAGTAGAAGTATACATAGACAGAGGATGTGGTGGTAAGCTGTGTAGAATGTTAAAAAGTAATATCCAATGAAATTGTGTGTTGGATGCAGGAAAGGTGGAAGGAGGGGAAGGAGGGAAATAATATAATTCTTGTAACCAAGGAATAATGATCTAAATTGACTAAATAAATTAACTTTTAAAAAAAGAATGTTAAAGTCTAGCAGGGATAAAAGAGGATTGTGTTAAGAGAAATGGAAAGAGGTAACTAAAATGATGTAAATTATATCATATGTGAAAAATGGGATGGAAATTCTATTACAGTGGAAGGGAGAATGAAGACGGTAATGGGTAATAAGCTTTACTGTCATTGGAATTGACTCAGAGGGAAGAACAGTCAGGTTCCTTGGGGTATAGAATCTGATAGAGAAGTAGAAGGGGAATAATAAAAGGTGTGGTGGGGAGGAAAATCTGGATCATATAATTTTGGAAAACTTATGTGGAGATGTGTTACTAAAATTAAAAAGCAATTTAATTCATTTAAAGGTATGAGTTAAGTACAACTAGTAGGGGAAAGCATGAGTTGGAAAGCTGTATCATCTAAAGTGAGCCAGGGCTTAGTAAAAAGCATAAAATGAGATTTATAAAATTAAGATGAAAGTGTAAAAATTAAATTATATCTCTAATAATATAAATATTATATTTTATGAGGTTTATTAAGGATCAAGGAATAAAGAGGATACAAAATAAAAATCACATGCCCATGCCTGATTAGCCCATTTAAAATCTCCACACTTTGCTTAACACTATACTTGCCCTATCATTTGCAAAGGAAGAGAGCACGGGAGGTATTAATACCATTTAAAAAAAAATGTGATCTCGCCAATGTGGAGACTCAGGAGATTATAGGGAATTCTGGGAAATACCAAGGACTTCTGGGGAATGAAGTCTAGGGTTTAAAATCTCCATTTATACTGCCGCCAGTCTTTCCTATGGGTCTTGTAAATGCACCAACTTTGAAATGACAATAATTTGAGGATAAGAATAAAAGAGAACAAAACCAATAATTGCTAGGTGCATTGACAAAAAGCCAGTTAGAGAGCAGTCCCCTTTGGCATAAGAGGATACATACAAAATAAATGCATTTAAACCCCCCACAGTTCAAATCACCACATCCCAAAGTTTGCTGTGGATCTTCTGGTGCAGGGTGTGGTCTGTGGAGGCATCTTCATGGTGTCTTCTCCAAATAGTTCACTCTCTGCATTTGGAATGGTAGCATGTTTCTTAACCTAAAATCACTCTCAAAAATAATTTAAACTTTACAATTTAAAATAATAATAATTTATACATCCCCCCCCCAAAAAAAGAGGGTGATTGAAAAACAGGGATCAGCATGGCAGAGTTATGAGGTATATGAATTAATTGGCAAGAGAAATAAAAAACATCAAAAAAATCCAAATTTAAAAAAAAGATAATTTCTGGATGAAATATAGAAGATCAAAGTCTTATGTGTAAAAATTCTAAGTAAAGGAAAAATAAATCTATAACAGGTCCTTGAATCAGGGCCCAATTAAAATTATATATATAAACAATTAAGCATTTAACCAATCAGTAGCCAGGACAACAGAAAGTTGCCACATTATGAAAGACAGAATAGGGACTAGATTATAGGAGCCAGGTAGGAGCCAAATTTAGGGTTGAATGTGGAACAAGGAAGAATTGCCTTTAACACATGTTAAATAGCTGCAACCTTGAACCCTAACACATTCAAGTCCTCTTGTCATGGCTCAAAATTTTCATCAACCCCATCAGATTGGTTGGTTTTTTGACCTTGTGCTAGATTGGCACTATGCAGTTTAGCTTTGTGCTTCTTTGGCACTGTGCAATGGCTTTTTGTATTCTCTTGTCCTAGAATCTGACAGAATCATTAAGCAAAGTCCCATAAATTATTTTAAACAATGAATGGCATCATTTTTTATAGTCAAAAGATTTTTGGGTATGCATTGACTTTATAGCAAATGTATTTTAAATTTATATTACTGTAAAATAAAAAAAAGTTAAGAGAAATCTTAATACTGGTGATGTGCTTCAAATATAAAAAAGAGAAAAAATAAAAACCTGAAATAGTATATTGCACATGCAAGAAAAATATAATAAGAGTTTAAAAAATAAAAAAAATATATAATTTATAATAATTGACACACTGTGTCAGCTAAGGAAATGTAGAATACAAGGTTTCTCACCAAAAATGAGATCCATTTCCTCTTCAAACCTGGCCATGATCCACTGTGAGTTCAAAGCAAATGATTTTCACAAAGTAACAGTTTTTTATAAAGAACAGTAGTACAGTATGTAATGCACATTTAAAAAGTATCAAAATCCCCAAAGTTATAATAGCCCGTTTAATTACAATAGCAAACAAACCCGCTATCATATTTTATATAAGTTGCTGTATGACAAAAAAAAAATAATGGATACTTGACACAAGTTTTTTAGGTATAGCAATATTTATTTATTTATTTTTTAAGCCCTTACCTTCCATTGTGGAGTTAATACTGTGTATTGGCTCTAAGGCAGAAGAGTGGTAAGGGCTAGGCAATGGGGGTCAAGTGACTTGCCCAGGGTCACACTGCTGGGAAGTGTCTGAGGCCAGATTTGAACCTAGGACCTCCCGTCTCTAGGCCTGACACCCAATCCACTGAGCTACCCAGCTGCCCCCGGTATAGCAATATTTAAACCTTGGCTGAGATATTTTTAAAAAATCTGCCAAACCTTTGTACTGTTGATGTTGTGTCTAAAAATGTCAACAAGAATCTAGAGATCATTCTGGTGGAAGTAAAGTGAGCTGAAGAGTTATAAATGAGAT
The DNA here is from genome assembly GCF_027887165.1 of Monodelphis domestica. Lineage (NCBI taxonomy): Eukaryota > Metazoa > Chordata > Mammalia > Didelphimorphia > Didelphidae > Monodelphis > Monodelphis domestica. The sequence continues at coordinate 214,619 of NW_026605000.1, forward strand.
ATGCTCCCTTTTTGGGAACCATCCAGTGGTACCATGCCCTGGGATTAACTTCTCAGCTCCTTTTGTATGAGACTGTCATGTCCCATCCACTTACATTTTTATAAATGTGGGAGGTGGGGATTATAATTGTATTTCACTTCAGCTACCTGGACCTTATCCTGTTAGAGGCAGGCAAAATGATCAGTTGTTGATAAAAGGTCTAAAAATCATGTCTAAAGACCCCTTAAAATCAATTTGAGATATTTAGCTCATTAAAATTTCCAAAGGTTGTTACACAATTGTAACTATTTTTTTTTTAAACCCTTACCTTCTGTCTTGGAGTCAATACTGTGTATTGGCTCCAAGGCAGAAGAGTGGTAAGGGCTAGGCAATGGGGGTCAAGTGACTTGCCCAGGGTCACAAGGCTAGGAAGTGGCTGAGGCCAGATTTGAACCTAGGACCTCCCATCTCTAGGCCTGACTCTCAATCCACTGAGCCACCCAGCTGTCCCCTGTAACCAGTTTTGATGAAGTCCATCCATCCTCTATGTGACAATTTACAAAGTCAAATTGGAAAAAAAGGCTGTTTTTTATATGGGCTTATTCAATAATGTTTGTTCAGTATAGTTATAGGTGAAAGGCAACAGAATATAACAGTAGTTAAAACCCAGTATATTAAAATGATTCAGTGTAACAGAATAGTACTGAATACATTAATATATGAACTTAAAACCAACAAAATTAAATCTTAAAACAATTAGCAAAATGCAATAAGATACAGAGTTTTATAAAATATTGGAGTCTGAAAAGTTTCAAAAATATAACCTCCTGTCTCTTAAAGTTCATTTTTGTTTTTTATTTTTTGAGATTCCTTTTGTCAGTACTGTGGAATATCCCACATCTAGGGAGAAACATGGGTTTTAGAAATCTCAAATTGGGCAGATGAATTTCTCCCTTGAATCTTAGGTAAGGTAAGTAAAAGGATCAGTGCACTCAAAAAACATCCTTTGAAATAGGCAATGCACTGCTCTCTCATAGAATATGTCATGCTTTTAATCAACTTCCTGTTTGGAAAAGTCTCCTCCTGGTTCCCCCACCCCACCCCCAGGTCCCCAGCCACATGTGGTGGCTAATTGTCACCTAAGGAAAGAACACCCCAGTTTTTACCAGTTGGTTTTTGATTCCAAAGACACAGTGGCAGCTACCAGCAGCCTGGATCCTGGTGCTGGGCCTGGAATTGAATGAGTGAAATGGGTTAAGAAGCCAGAGCTCAGGAGTAGAGTTGCTGGGCCTGATGCTAGGGCTGGGGCAGGAACATGGTGAGTGATCTGGGTCAAGAAGGTCAGGAGTGAATGGCTAGAGGCAGAAGCAGGCAGCAGGAGCTAGCTGAATCAGAAGAAGCAGCTGTGAGAGAGTGGGTGGGTGAGTGGGGTGGTGAAAAGCCTTGGCAGGAGAAACATGGCTTAAAAAATTATCTAGGCTATCTAAAAAAAAAATCAAGAAGCTCTCATCTCCAAAGTTAAATTATATCTCTAATAATAATATAAATATTATATTTTATGAAGTTTATTAAGGATCAAGGAATAAAAAGGACACAAAATAAAAACCATGTGCCCATGGCTGATTAGAATATTTAAAATCTCTGCCTTTACCTTACCACTCACTATACTTGCTTCATCATTTGCAAAGGAAGAGAGCATGGGAGGGTGTTACTACCATATAAAAAAATGTGATCTCACCAATGTGGAGACTCAGGAGATTATACGGAATTCTGGGAAATACCAAGGACTTCTGGGGAATGAAGTCTAGGGTTCAAAATCTCCATTTATACAAAAGTAAGTTTAATTATAAGGACTTCCAAAGAATAAAGGTAACTTTAGAATGATATGTTAGGAGACAATGGTGGCTCAGTGGATAGCTGGCCTCAAATACTACCTGTGACCCTAGACAAGTCACTTAACCCTAACTGCCTAGGCTTACTGCTCTTCTGACTTAAAACCAATGCTTAGTATTGATTATAAGTAATCTGTATTACCTGTATCATAGTGTTGTGGTTCATTTGTATCTGAATCTTTTTTAACTCATTTGGGGTTTTCTTTGCAAAAACTCTGGAATTGTTTGCCATTTTCTCCTCCAGCTCACTTTATGGATGAGACAAATGAGACTGACAGGATATAAGTGACTTTCAGTACATTTTTCATCCCCTTATCTGAACCTCCTTATGTCCATTAAAAAGTACCACCATCCTTCTAGTCACTCAGGTTGAAAAACTTGAAAACTTTAATTTTTAATTCTCTTCCCTTACTCAAACAATTTCTCTTGGTTTCATGGTTGCTACACTAGTGGTTCTGACCTTATTACCTCTCAACTAAATTATTACATTAGTTTTTCTATTTTTAATAAAAAAAATTTTTGCATCTAAGTACTAAATAAAACTTGAAGATTGTAAACTGCCTTAATTGCATAAAAATACATGAATCTTTTTTCTTGTATCTTCACAAATTAAACTTATAGCTTTCAAGTACATTTTATTTGCCCACATCTTTTTGGGGTGGAGGAACATTATCCCTACTTTTTTTCTTCTATCTTCTCTTCGTTTCCCTCTGAAAACAAAAGCAAAACTTGTGTGAAAATATATATATGGTGAAACAAAACAGTTTTTCATATTGTTCATATCAAAAAGTGTTTTATTTATAATCTTGAATTCATTATCTCTTTATCAGTAGGATAGCATGCTACATCACAACCTCTGGAAATGTTGTTGATTATTACACTGTTCAGAGTTCTTAACTTTTTTAAAAAATTAATTTATTTAGTCAATTTAACTTTTTTCTTTATTTTTTTAATAAAATTTTCTTCTGGGTCTGCTCACTTAATTATGCATCAATTTAGTTTCTGTGAATCTGGTCCGTTTCATCATTTTATATGGAGTAATAACATTATATTCATGATACATCTCGCTCTCCCCCAACTGTTAGGTACTTTGACTCTACAAAAAGTTGGTACAAATATTTTTGAACTGGTGGGTTCTGTTATTCTTACTTTCTTTGGAATATAGTCCTCACTCCTCTGGTAAAGGCCAGATGGAATCACTCAAAACATGTTTATATATTATTCATTCTTGGAAGTGAATAATCTTATATAATACCAAACCCCCCAAACCCCAAATCAACAACTGATAAATCAAATGCTTCATAATACTTAAAATTAGATTTGAATCAATATGAGTTATAAAACTGAGATTGTTGTGGTCACTATTCATAAAAATAAACTTCTTAAGTCAAAAAAAATCTGTTAGTACCCCAAAGAGATAATAAGGAAAAACACATGTACAAGAATATTCATAGCTGCGCTATTTGTGGTGACAAAAAATTGGAACATGAGGGGCTGCCCTTCCATTGGGGAATGGCTGGACACATTGTAGTATATGTTGGTGATGGAATACTATTGTGCTCAAAGGAATAATAAAGTGGAGGAATTCCATGGAGACTGGAACAACCTCCAGGAAGTGATGCAGAGCGAAAGAAGCAGAACCAGGAAAACATTATACACAGAGACTGATACATTGTAGCACGATTGAATATAACTGACTTCTTCATTAGTGGTGATGCAGTGACCCAGGACAATCCAGAGGGATCTAGGAGAAAGAGCATCATCCACATCCAGAGGAACAACTGTGAGAGTAGAAACACGTGCCAATGGGGATATGGCTGGGGATGTAGACTCTAAATGAACATCATAGTATAAACATCAACAGCATAGAAATGGGTTCTGATCAAGGACACATTGCACATCAGTTATGAGAAGGGTGGGGGGGTTAGGGAAGAGAGGGAAATGTAAAGATTAAAATTTTGGGAAACTGAGGCAAGATAGAGATTAGTTTATCTCTGCAAGGAGTATTATATTTTTTTGAGGTTTATTGAAGGTTAAGGATTAAAGAAATACAGAATATTAAAGCACATGTCTAGGCCAGAGAGGCCTAGACAAGATAACTTCACATCATGAAAGAGACGTCTGCTCCAAAATGGAAGTTGAAAAGAGGCTGAGCCTATTCACAACCAGGTTTAAATACCCCATCTTGCTCTCAGCCCAGGTGAGAATTCAGTGAGATTAGAGGGCATTCTGGGGAAGTGGAGCAAGGATTTCTGGGGATTGAAGTCCTGGATTCGAGTCTATTTTTACAGAAAGAATATGATTCTTGTAACCAAGGAATAATGTTCTAAATTGACCAAATAAAATTTAAAGAAGTTAGTAGCTCTTAATAATTTACTATCATATAAATACAGCAAAAGAGAGAAATGTAAGAGGGAAATGCAAAATATTTCCTAACGAAATACCCTATGATTGCTGATCCAGAGAAATCCAGCTCAATTCTGACAAAAGTTCCCTTGGTCCCAGTCTCCAGAGAGGTCTGATAACCTCTTCAATATGGGTCTCACCAGTGTAAGCCTCTTCCTCCAGTTCCAGTGATCCACCCAGAAAGGCTTTAGCGCAGAATCATTATCTAGAAGAGTCTCCTCATTGAAGAGCCAAAAAAATGAATGAATCACTCTTCTCCTCAGTCCAGCATTTTATAGAGCCTTTTCCAGGTCACTTCTTGTCTCTCCATCATCAGGGGCACCAATTACAGCTTCCAATTGCCTACAACTGCCCAAGGGGCAGCGTCTATAGTGCCTTAGATCACTAACTATATTGTTGTCAGTCTGCAAAGTCGCTAACCTTTTTTTTTTACATTTTTTTATTTGGTCAATTTGAAACATTATTCCTTGGTTACAAAAATCATTTTCTATTCCTCCCAACACCCCTCTCCCCCCATAGCCAACAAGCAATTCTACTGGGTATTTAGGGTTAGGGTTAGGGTTATGAGTCCTTGATCAGAACCTATTTCTATGCTGTTGGTGTTTGCACCAGAATGATCTTTTAGAGTCAACATCCCTAACCATATCCCTTCAACGCATGTAATCAAGCAGTTGGTTTTCTTCTGTGTTTCTACTCCTAGTGTTTCCTCTGAATGTGGACAATGAATTTTCTCGTAGATTCGTCCAAGTTGTTCTGCATCACTGCATAATGGAGAAGTCCATGGCCTTCGATTATACCACAGTATATTACTCTCTGTGTACAATGTTCTCCTGGTTCTGCTCCTCTCGCTCTGCATCACTTCCTGGAGGTCGTTCCAGTCTCCATGGAATCCCTCCGCTTTATTATTCCTTTGAGCACAATAGTATTCCATCGCCAACATATACCACAATTTGTTCAGCCATTCCCCAATTGAAGGGCATTCCCTCATTTTCCAATTTTTGGCCACCACAAAGAGTGCAGCTATGAATATTCTTGTACAAGTCTTTTTCCTTATGATCTCTTTGGGGTACAGACCCAGCAGTGCTATGGCTGGATCAAAGGACAGACAGTCTTTTCTCGCCCTTTAGGCATAGTTCCAAATTGCCCTCCAGAATGGTTGGATCCATTCAGAATTCCACCAGCAGTGAATTAATGTCCCAAAAGTCTAACATTTGATCATTCCACAGTATTGCAATTTCTGTTCACAATGTTTTCTTGATTCTGCTCATTTCACTCCACATTATGGAGGCCTTTTTATATTTTTCTGAGATCAATTTTTATCACACCTTATAGAACAAAAGTATCCCATCACCATCATATACCACAATTTTTTTTTTTAGGATACAGACCTGGTAGTGATATTACTGGATCAGAGTATGCATTGTTTTAAAACCCTTCAGGCATAATTCCAGTATGCCCTCCAAAATGGTTGGAACAGTTCTCAACTACACCAGCAATGCAATCTGATAGGTATAAGGTGGTACCTCAGAGTTGTTTTAATTTGCAATTCTCTAATCATTATTTAGAACATTTTTTCATTAATCAATAGAACTTTGATTTCTTCATCTGAAAACTGTCATTTTATATCCTTGACCATTTATCAATTGGGGAATGGCATATTCTAATAAATTTGATGTAGTTCTTTATATATAAGGATGAGATCTTTATCAGATAAATGTTATAAAAATTTGTTTCCAGTTTTTCCTTCTAATCTTGGTTGCACTGATTTTGTTTGCTTAAAATGTTTTAAATTTAATATACTCAGAATTATTCATCCTAGATTTTGTAATGTTCTCTAACTTTTTTGGTTATAAGTTCTTCCCATTTCCATAGCTCTGACAGGTAATCTATTCTTTATGTTTAAGTCACATACCCATTTTGATCTTATTCTGGATACTGGGTGAGAGATATTGATCTAAACCTAATTTTTGACTTAGAGCACTTTTCTTAAAAGGCTTTGAAATCTTGAGACAATTACTGACTCAGGAGACAGACAAATAATAGCCCAATATCTCTCATAGCCCAAATATAAAAGCCATTCTATTATGAAAAAGGAGATGTGTACATCTCAACCTTGTGAATTAGATTTCCTTAAAAAGCAGAGAAGTTCTGTTCTTTAACTCATGCTATGGACTAAGGACATTTCTTTTTAAATGTCTATATTCTGCTTTTGTTTTAAATTTGCTTTTGAACCATTAAACCTGGGCCTATAATACCCTTAATTTTACATTTAAGGAATCTTGGAGACAAGGAGGTCAAATGACTTGTATGAGGCCACAGAAGTAGTAATTAAAGGAATTTGATTTCAATGTGATTTAAAAGAATGCAAATCTAGGTCTCTGACTCAATCAGTGCTTTCACTGTACTATCCTAATCTTTCTTTAGGAAAGGAGAAATTTTTTATAATTTAATAATGCAAAATAGTTTTTTGGTTTTGCTTAATTTTGTTGAAGAAAATAGATTAGGGGGTAGCTGGGTAGCTCAGTGGATTGAGAGCGAGGCCTAGAGATGGGAGGTCCTAGGTATAAATCTGGCCTCAGACACTTCCCAGCTGTGTGACCCTGGACAAGTCACTTGACCCTGGGCAAGTCACTTGACTCCCTTTGCCTAGCCCACAGCACTGACTCTAAGGTAAGGGTTTAAAAAAAAAAAGAAAGAAAATAGATTAGTCCTTTCTTTCAATTCTACTATGCTGGTATGGTGTCCCTTTTATTTCCCAATTTTTTGGGGGGTACTCTGAGAACAATACACATATCTTTTGAGCTCTGGTGTTTTATTGTCCAAAAGCCCCACAAGGAAAAGAAGTTTTATATTCATTGTTTAATTTAACAAAGAAACAGAGTGAGAAAGTAGGTGAGGCAAGGAATAAAAGATAGTTACTTAGTTAATCTGGAGTGTCTCTTCTCTAAACCATTCCCCAGTTTTCTGCAACCATGTACTCAGGCCAGTATGTCTTTTTTTAAAAAATAAAATGTTTTAATTCAGTTGGATGAAGGAGGAAAGACACCTAATCACAGATGGTATTGTGTATCCTTGGAAGTGTAGGGGTGAGAGGCAAGTTTTGGAGAGGGGGAAGCCTTTAAGGCCTCTCCTGAAATACCTTGAACAGGTATCAACAAAGAGGTGTTTATGCAGAAGGCACTTTAGATAATACCAAAGAGGGATGCTAATTTGACATTTTTTTTCTTTCTTTTCCAAGTGTATCTATCCCTTATTTAACTATTTATTGGATTTCAGCAGAGCAAGGAATGGAGATTGTTAAGAAGTATAAGAGGGAAGTGAACATATTATAGTGGACTGGACAGATTTTGGCCATAGGTGTGTATGTGTCCCTTACAGTACCTGGGGAGGGGAGGGGGAAATGCAGTGGATGGGGAGTAGAATGAGTAGAATGGAAGGGACTTCCAGGCCCTGGTTATTAGCTCTTGTCTGATGGTACATCTCTATGCATGATGCTTTTCTTCATACTGTCCAGGTATTCCTGTTGGGAGATAGCAAGGACTGAAGCCAATATCCCATCATCATCCCAGTCATTGAGACCTAGAAGGGAATAAGGAAAGGTAAGGTCAGGAACTAAGAGGAGTGAAATAGTCTGAATTGAGAATTTGCACAATAGTCTGGGTAGAAAATCGATAAATTACAAGACCTTGGCTTAGGATCTAGTGGACTACTGGAATAGCCTTTTAATTAATCTATTCATCTCACATTTTACTTCTTTACATCCCCATCAATCACAAAGCTGTAAAAGTGATATTCCTAAAAAAAAATGAGTCTGATGATATAATTTCCCTACTTAAAATCCTACAGTGGCTCTATTCTAGAATTAAATATAAAACAACTTCTCTTTGGTTTATAAAAACCATTTGATTCCTACCTGATTTCCCAGGCTTATTACATATTATTTCTTTTACGTTCTACTTTTCAATTAAATTGGCCTACTTGTTCTCTTCTGTTTTAAGTCTAAAATGTCTTCCTTTTCTCAATATTCCCTCCTAGAATGTTTAGCTTTTTTTCAAGCACAGCTCAAGTTCATCTTTCTTGATTTTTTTTCTGGTCCCAAATTTATTTTCTATTTATTTATATGTGTGCATGTTGTTTCTCCATAACAAAATGCAATCTTTTAGGGAAGATCTTTTCTATATATCAGGGACTATCAAAGTACAATCACAAAACAGATAATAAAAAGATGCTTACTATATGAAAAGGAAACAAAGAAATAATCATAGGCTCTTGATCCTCAACACTAGAACTTACCAAATGCAGTGGGTGACATCTGTTGAAAAAAGGCCCGACATTCCAAAGCAGGATATAAGGATACAAGTGGAGAAGAAGAACGGTCACTTCCTGCTGCTGACTGGCTACTTGGTCCTGATACAGGAGAAAGAATTATTATCTGGGGCTAAGAGGAGGAAGGTAGGAAGTGGGGCAAATGAATAGACTACATTTAGGAAAGTAGGTAGTAGTACTGACCTGGAATACTGGGTGAAGGGGGTTTTGTGAAGGTGAGGGCATGGCTTGGTGAGGGAGGCTTGTGGACCAGCTCTGGCTGCTCAGTGGCTCGCTGTCTTGGAGACCGGACACTCCATTCATCTAGGCTGCTGGATGTAGCTGCTGTAGCTGAGGTGCATGTGGCACAAGCTTTCTGGGACTGCAGAAAAATGGAGCAGCTTTGGAATGAATTCTATTCCTAAGCTCTATCAAAGCTTAATACTTTCAAATGGCCAAAATAATTTATAGCTGGCAGCAAACATAGACTTGGTTCCATCTTCTAATACTACTAATAGTTTTCCTAAACAGAGGACCAAAAAACAATCATGGAAGCAATCAAATGCTTTTTTTCCTTTTCACTGAATTGTTTTTCTATAAACTCTTGGTATTTAAGCCTGAGATGGAGTGCTAATTCCTTAGACCTCCCTTTATCCTTTGCTGTCTAGAATGTTAACTAATATACCTGAGTTTGGCCCTTAACCTGCCAAGACTGTTTCTCTTGATCCCGAAGCCATTGCAAGTAGGATTCCCGAGCCACTTGTTCTTCAATAGCCTCATCAGTTGCCTCCCAATCAGTGGCTCGCTTCTTATCTTCAAGCATCTGCTGCTCAATCCATGACTCCTCTGATGTTTTTATGGCATTCTTCATAAGGGACTGCTCAGCAAACTAAGTATGAGGGAAAACAGAATTGATATTTTGAAAAGAGAGATTTTTATACTTAGATTTTAGATCTGGGTATATATATATTTTTATAAGGGCATATACAAAAAAAAGGAACATGCTGAGGTATATATGTTGTTAGGGTTAATAATTATAATTATTACTACCTATTTTAAATTACATGTGTCAGCATGGAACTGCGGAACCCTAAACTTATGGCTTAGTGAGATCTGGTGAACCCCAAGTTTCAGGACTAGCTTATAGGTTGGAAACTCCAAAGCTTGTCCTTGCTCCCTGACTCTGGCAAAGTCAGTGACTGGCGCTATAGACAGTGAATCAGTCTTGTAAGCTGAAAGTCCTGAGTTGATCCTTGGAAGGAGGGTGTGATATACTGGAAAAGGCTTCTGGAAAGAAGAGTTACTTGATTTCGGCTTGGGCTTAGCTCCCACCTGAAGTGGATTGTCATTGCCCTGAGCGTCCCCCACTCAGTCTGAAACTGCCAGCCTGAGATTCCCTTCAGGGTAGATTCCCAGGGGAACAGGGAGCAAGGACAAGCTTTGGGGTCTTAAACCTATAAGCTAGTCCTGAAACTTGGGGTTCACCAGATCCCACTAAGCCATAAGTTTGGGGTTCCTCAATTCCATGTTGACACATGTAACAAAATTTTTCAACATGCATTTTCCAAAATTATAAGATCCACATTGTCTCTCCTTCCCTCCGTTTCCCCTTCTGGGAGAGGGAAAGCAATTTGATTGGGTTATCTAAGAATTATCATCCCAAACCTATTTCCACATTAGTCACTATTGTGACAAAATTTGTACAACCCAGTGGAATTACTTATTTACTCTGGGAGAGGGGAGGGAAAGGGGGGAAAGAAAGAAAATGAATCACTGGAAAAATGTTTAAAAATAAAAATTAGTTTTAAAAAATGCTGGTGTTCCTGTAAAAAAGGAATAATCCTTATATATGGCCAAAAAATCTTAAAAGAAACACACCCACACCTACATCCACATATGTGTGTGTATATGTGTGTATATATGTATACACACACACACACACACACACACACACACACACACACACTCTCATGGACCATTAGGAATCAAATTAGACTGTATTAAATCATGACCCATATCCTCAGATTTGCCTTGGAATCTATTTATTGAACATATCACCAAGACAATAAAAGAAGAGAAATAAAGAGAAAGGATTCACTAAAAGAAAAAAGAGAGAACAGGGCAAAAAAGGAAAATTGCTCATAAATAGTAGGAAATTGTGGTAGATATTGAGGAAAGAGAAGAAGCTAAATTGGAAATGGGAAAACTACCAAGGTACTTCAAAGTTCTGGAGACCTACCTGACCTCCTATACAAACTTTCTAAAATAGAGTCTGATTCACTTACCCCTGGTTTGAAAGAAGGAAGCCCCAGGCCCACACCAATAGTGGCTTTGTTAGGATTCACCACAGAATTGTAATGGATGTTACAGTGATAGCTGACCCGGATAGGCTCATCTTCATTTTGTTGAATGCTATGAAATGTATTGATCGGCTCTGGGAAGGAAGGAGACAGATATGTCAGAGTTTAGGTCAATTCAGCCTTCCATACCCTATTTACTTCTTGAAGAGTTTAGTTCCAGCATTGTCCCACCTGTGCTATATTGATATACTTCCACTGGCCTGTTGTACATTTCAGCCATGGCCTGCATCTCAATGTGGTTGCCATGACAATTGTTCTTTCGTTTCCGGTTAATGTAGGTGGTGAAATCTTCGGTAACATAGTTAGAGAAATAGTCTGCATTCTTCATCTGGTGGTGGTCGTTAGGAAAGGGAAAAGAGTTGTAGAGATTCAGCTTGGAAAAGAAAGAGAGAGAGAGCAATAGTCCCTTCCCCTCCCACAGTACTTATGGCTATCACCTTCTATATCTCACCAAATAGTCCATGCAATGTTTCCGGACAACTTCATGCATATCCTGATCCCCATATACTTGGTCTGCTGTAGGTTCAAAGAAGGGTGACATCAGAATCTAGGACATGAGACTTATATTATAGCTGGAATGGGGTCTTAAGAGATCATTTGCTCCAGTTCTCTCCTTCACAAAGAAGAAAGCCATTCCCCAAAGAATGAAAAGATCTGATACAAGGTTACATAATGTATTAATTATAAAAAAGGAATAAAAGGAAAAATATTCTTAAAAAATTATAAAAGGGGAAAGAATATAAAAAAAGAAAAGGAATAAAAACCTGGCTTTCTTGATGTATCAAATACATCTAATAGGTAAGTTTTGATCTTTCCTCTGGGTGCACTGTCTCTAACTTTTTTCACAATAGATCTGAATGGAAATTCTTCACTGCCTCAAGTTGCAGAAAAGGGTTCGTTTTTTTTTTTTCCCCCTAGACAAAATACAGGGAATAAGGGAATTGAGGATAAGATCTAAGATATGTGATCCCGAGTTTAATCATTCAGGATTAACCACTCCAGCCTGGGCTGGAAAAGGGATAAGGAGGAAGTGATAGTAAAAAAGAACAAACTTCATTCAAAGAAGAATTCTCTTATAGCAGAGCCATGCAAATAATACTATGTAAGAAGTGGGTTAGGGTTTGACTTCTCTTTCCTTGATGACTAGAAGCCCCTACTTTTAGGGGGCCAGTTTGGCCCCTTGACTCCACTGCTAGTTTTGATACATTGTTCCTTGGTTCCCAGACTTGAGATAACAAACACTCTGGAACTTGAATCCCCAATTAGACTAAATTCTTCAATGCAGGAACTGGACAAAAGTCCAGAAGGGACAACTTACCCACAGCTCTGAATAAGCAAGCCCCATCCTCCTTCATCTGCTTGATAATGAAACCTTTCTTATCTCTCAGGGCCTTCTCAAACCAATGTTCCTGCTAAAATAAGAAGCAGTGTTTAGCATAGCAGCTAGATCCAGTTACTATAAATATCTAATTAGCTGACAAACCTTGGAATAGTAGAGATTAGAACAGGGAATCATTTAGGAAGTAGAAGAACTACTCTGTTTTAAGAAGCAGCTATGAGTTGAATCATTATTCAGTAAATAAATTCAGTAAAAAAAGTAAAGCAAATGAGTTGAAGAAAACGAAACCACTCCAGTTCTTTTGCCAAGAAAACCCCAAATCATGTCACAAAAGGTGAGACCTGACTGGAAAAAAAAAGACTGATAACAATTTGTTACAAATGACGTGAAGCTCAACTCAGATCTGGGCATTTTCTCCAACTTGAGAACAATGACTTGAAATCACATAGTAAATTGATGTGAAATCACATAGTAAAATTGAAATCACATTAGTAAACTGATAAACAGTAACTGACTAAAAGGCCTTCATCTAGACATGACCTGCTCTTGTCTCAGGTTTTCTCAAGGCAGATTACCTTTCTGTCTCTTTCATAAATCTGGAGTAGTTTTTGTTCAATATTGAATGGTATAAACATCAGGCATTAATTTATCTAAAAATGAATGGACTGGCAAACTCATATTAGAGGAACTCTCATCTTAAGATAAAAGAGTCCAAAAAGAAAATGAGATCTAGATAGCATAGTAGATAAAATTTGGGGCCTCGGGTCAGGAAGACCTGAGTTGAAATCTGGTCTTAGTCAATTAATAGCTCTGTGACTTGGGCCATTCATTTAAATTCTGTTTTCCTCAATTTCTTCATCTGTAAATTTGGGAAACTAGCAGTATTTACTTCCCAGGGCTACTGTGAAAATCACATGAAACAATGGTTAAGGGCTTAGTACAAAGCTTGGCTGTGTACACTTACAATATAACTGCTATAGCAATGTTAGTTATCATTGTCAACAACCATCATCCTCATCAGCTTGAAAATAGGAGATATGGAAGGATATGTTCATTCTTTAAATGTATGAAATTTTTATTTGGCTTCAAAGGGCTAACACCAACATGAAAAAGGCAGTGTGATATAATGTGAAGATCATCAGATTTATAATCTAAATAGCAACTCTGACAATCAATTATTTTATTTTTATTTATTTTTTTAAAGCCCCTACCTTCCATCTTGAAGTCAATACTGTGTATTGGCTCCAAGGCAGAAGAGTGGTAAGGGCTAGGCAATGGGGGTCAGGTGACTTGCCCAGGGTCACAAGGCTAGGAAGTGGCTGAGGCCAGATTTGAACCTAGGACCTCCCATCTCTAGGCCTGGCTCTCAATCCACTGAGCTACCCAGCTGCCCCCTGACAATCAATTATTAACAATTAGTAAATGCCTAGTTTGTCAGGCATTCTGCTAAATGCTGACTACTATCAACTGATATTTACATATGAACTTTAATTTATTCCATAATTTCTCTTTGGGCTTCAGTTACATCACTGAAGATGTTTGATCTGAACTGGAAAAAGTATTTTATACTTTACCTTGATGATATAAGAAAAAAATTTCCTAATAATTGAGAGTAGTACATCAAAGGCATTTCAAACTTAATATATCCAAGATAGAATTTATTCTCTCTCTCCTTAAATCTGCTTTCCCTAGCTTCCCTATTTCTATCAATGACTACCATTTAAAAAAATTTCCCTGATTTGCAATCTAATAATTTCCTCAACTCTCTTTTTATCTCTCATCTCATATGTCTCCTTCCTAGCCCTCAAAACCTCTATGCTAATACCTGCCCTAATAAATCTCTCATCCATTACAATGTAACTATTCTGCCCAAGAAGTGATTCCTCCTAAATTCATAAGATAAAATTTGAACCCCTTTAGGCATTTTAAATTTCTCATGTTTTGATTATCATGTATTCAACCCCCACTTTCTGCCCCTAACCCATACATTCTCTTCTATACACAGAAGTCAAACTGACCTACTAGGAGTTTCTTACACTTAGCATTCCACCTCATGGAATAGGTATTAGGGTTAGAGGATGTAGCCAGGCCAATGGAGGGATGGCCATGAATTTAAAACTGGTCTCTGAGACTTCTAAGACAGAAGGTAAAAGTTAAAATCAACAACAACAAAAAAAACCACACCACTTTTATCACATTCTCTGGACCTCTGTCTAACTCTGTAATTTCAAAATGTCAAGGCTCAAATCAACATATTCACACCTTTAAAAATCCCTTTTCTTAGTTTTCTGTTCTTCCTCTGCCTTAAAATCACTTAAATGTATATTCTTTAATTATCTTAAATAGGTTGTATCTTCAAAGCAGAATATAAATTATTTCAGAGGTTTTATTTGTATCATACAGCTCATACCAGTGAAGGTCCTTAACTTACAATGTGTGATCAAAATTTCCTTCATCTTCTTTTTCTGGCAAATAAAAATATTGTACTAGCTGTTCAATTTAACTAAATTCCATTTACATTAAATATTGTTCTAGGTACCAGAGCAGCAACTTTCTGATTTATATTTTTTTGAGTTCCTTTTGGACTTGAATTTTTGTGGCTCTGGGAAAGAAATTATTTTCCTCAAACTATCAATACCCAAATCCTAGCTATTTTTACCTTAATAAGTCATTGAAACCTACCAGAAAGAGCTTATGTATGAGCTTTACATGTGTGTTAAATTTATATGTGAATGTATACATATATAATATATATTTCAACCATTACCTTCCATCTGAGAATCACTACTAAGTATTGGTTTCAAGGCAGAAGAGTAGTAAATTGCAGTTAAGTGACACAGCTAAAAGTTCTACAGCCACATTTGAATTCAGGACCTCTTATCTCTAGGTCTGCTTCTTTAGCCACTGGTTTGCTGCCCTCTACTCCTTTTTATATATCTCTTTTCATTTAGTTTCAGAAGTATTTTTGCCTATTTTCTCCTGATTAGGTAATTATTCCCATAATCATAAGTTAGCTTGAGACAAGCATATTATTAAAATGATGCAGATGACACTGAAGTACAGAGATCTTAAGTGACTATCCAGAAGTAAAAAAACTATCAGGATAAAATTGAATAAATAATGGCCTTTCCATCAGACCGTTTAGATAATACTCACCCATATATTTGTGTCCATAAAATTAAGAAAGCATCATTTCCAGATTTTATTGTCCTGTCACCTTCTTAGTCTTTTGTCTTATAAGCTTCCCCAGCATCCCTGTTTTCCTCTTTCCTTCATTATAATATCTATGTGAACTCTTCTAAATAAAACCTTTCCATTTGGTAGTTGGAGATACTTTTACATTATATTGCTCTTAGTAAGGTGAGATGAGGGAGGCCTAGTTATAAAGCACTGTGGCTTTAGTTCAGGAAAAGGTGAGAAACCTGGTTTATTATCTATTGTGTTCCAAGAACTTCTTGTTAAAATTTGACTAGAAGATTGGCTATGTGGATGTTAAATGATGATATGATTATGATGATAAAAATCCTGAACTTAGGTTTGGTAGTAAGTGCTACAGGTGAAGTGCTTAAGACTTCCAACATTTAAATAAAAAATAAAAAAATAAAAAAAAAATTAAATAAAAAGCTCTTGGGTAGTACTGATATTGATTCAGTGAGCCTGGGACTTTTTTGATCTGTGAGTATAGAAATGTCAATAATGAAATTAAAATCCACTTTCTACTCACATATTTTGGTATTGATTTTAAAACAGCAAGTTGAGAATTTTGTCCCTTTCATACTTGGGAATAAATAGTTCACTAACTTCCTATAGGACCATAATGACCTTTGTGTCATTAATTTATTTATGTTAGTTGGAAAAAGCAGTTACTTAGGTCAAGGGGATAGTACACTGGGCCTAAAGTCAGGAAGACCTAAATTCAAATTTCATCTCTGACTAGTTTGTGTGGTTCTGGATGAGTCACTTAATCCTGGAGAAGGAAAAGGCAGAATTATTAGTGTTTTTGCTAAGAAATACTAAATGGTGTCCTAAAGGATTAAGCATGATTAAAAATGACTGAACAATGTAAACATGCTAAGAGAATAGGCAGGACTTGAACAAAGTTGGTGGTACAATGCAAGAAATATGTGCCCTAGTCAAAAAATATTTCTGATACAAGATGGTAAAGAAGTGATGAAGCTGTTATGAAGTACCATCAATAAAAAATTTTTTTGACCATGAGAAAAGGAACAAGTATGCTACACTTCTTTTTGTCCTTGTGATTATTAGGTTTTTGAGGGTAATGGATACTTTAAGAAAAAAAATGATTTATCTTTATTTTGGGGGGAGAGAAGGACACTATTTGAAAGCAAGGGCAAAAAATAATAAGAAAAATGTGTTTATCACTGAAAATGTGAAATTTTCAATATTTATAATTTTTATATATTAATTGTAGTTGAATATTTCTATTCAGTGTGAAGATAAATTTCATGAGGTTATACATATGTATAATTTTTTCCTTTCCGTTTAATACAATCAGTAAATGTTTGTGGCTGGTATAAGTGGAATTGAAAAAAAAATTTAATAGAAATTCTTATGAGAGCCTTTTTCTGCTCATCAGGGATATGATATGGTGAGTTTAAGAGTAAGGGTGCAAATACTTAGCATAGAAGACAAAAAAATGTGTATTTGGCATTACAATTCTAAGTTAACAGCAAGAGTTTTGTGAAATTTCTGAAAATTTTTTGTAAGGGAATTTCCTTGGAGATGTAGAGGTGTAAACAGTGAAAGATGAAAATAGAGAAACACAAGAAAACTAAATGTGTATAAGAGGGAAGAAAAAGAAGTGAACTAAGGACTGAAATAACCCAGAAAATATAAAAGTATAAATAAATATTTAATTTTTATCAACTTAATTTATTAATTTTAACAATAAAAGGAATAATTTGGACACCGCAATTTTGTGTGAAATTAGTGATTATATGAAAGACTTCGTGACCTATTTTGTATAAATTGGGTTCAAGTAAAATTTTTCAGAAATTCTCATAAATCTTTTAGTTTTGGGTGACACTACCTGCTCCACAGTGGCGGGATCCATGGCTTCAATACGTGAAGTTGCAGCGTCGTACTCGTCCTCACTGTTATATCCTGCCCCTTCCGGATCCGGGCTGCCACCTCCATAGACACCACATCCGAGATTATTAGTTTGCTGACGCCGCCTCTTACTAACGCCAGGTCCCGAACAACAGCCGATCGGGCTTCCAATTGGGCCTCCAAGGGCGCACAGGCCCAGGCCGTCCCCTGCCGTGGGGCTAGTACTGGCCCCACCGGGGGGAGGCGGTCCTGGGCCAGGGGACGATGAGGCTTGCCCCCGTGAGCCCACAGATACCCCACCTCGACTGCCCCCACCCGAAACCCATAGTGGTGGTGAAGCTCGAGATCTGACCCCTGAGGAGGGACCAGCGCCAGGTCCTTCTCCTCGATCTGGACCAACCTGGTTAACATTAGGCCCTGCCGGTTCACCGTCTGGATTGGCTTCTCCATCGGCTGATGGTAGAGACGGAGGGGGTGGTTTCTTCGGCAGAATAGTCATAACTGTACAAACCGAACGTTAAAACGCAAAGTAAAGAACACCTTCAGGTAAGAAAAACAGGAAGAGACTGGAAAAAAGTCCCGGATGAAGTAGAATCTTGCAAGAAGGGGGCGGGGCTAGAAAAACACGGAAATCAACTCAAAAAGGAACGTATTTTAAAAACCATCACAGAACTAAAAATTAACGTAAAACTGTTTTTGAAACTTTATTTTAAAAACCTCTGAAATATTTTACGTAATGTTTTACTTAAGGACATATACACAACTGCTTTTAGAAAATAAAAAACCGAGTTTTAAAAAAGTTAATTGAAAAGTTTAAAGTATACTTATGATAAAGGCCAATAATAATAAAGCTTTAAAATTTCAAATGTAATGTAAATCTATTTTGATAAAACGATTTTTACCGCTTTCTGTAAAAAGTAATAAATATCAGTAGTTATTTTATAATTGAAATAGAAATATTTCCGACAAAAAACCATGAAAAAAAGGACAAATAAGCATTATATTATAATGTTAAGTAAATTGTTTTTCCTGAAGGATTAAATGAAAAACAAAACCAGAAAAATGTTAAAAACTTACTGAAAATTAAAATAAGGGACACTTATTAGTACACAAAGGGGAACTGTTGCTAGCTATTACCATACTCCCAACTAGTCATATTGGCCCCTGTGTCTCAGATAGCTTCAATTCCCGTGATGTCACCTATCCTGTTCTATTCTTTGTTCTATTTTTCCCCAAAACTTGTAAAAAAAAATCTCTTCACCTTATTTGGGGTTTTAGCTTACCAGGAAGCTATGAATGTCAACGTGGAATCTAAGAGTATTCCAAGTTTTAGGATTAGCTTGTAAACTGGACACCCCAAGTTTGTCCCTGTACCTATGAGAGTTTGCCCAGGGAAGTTTCAGATTTAGCTAGCAGATTCAGACAGAATAATACACCTTAAGATATTTAATGAACTTCTAGGTGGAATTAGCAAATTTTAATCAAATGCTAAGAACTCCTTTATGCTAGTACCTTCTCCCATTGTGCCAGAGACCCTTTCTGCAGAAGGCCCACCCATGCAGGGTAGTGTCCTTTAATCCACTACCTGACACCCTAGCCAGTCTAGGTAGTTTGAACATTTCCATTTCCTTGTAGCCATGGTAATGTGAATTATTTCCCTGTCCCTCAGTTCACCCAAAAGTATATAAGCTTTCCAACTTCTTTTTTGGAGCTGTCAAACTAGAGCAGTTGGCACTCCTAGGGGTTAGTGCCCCAGGCAGCCAGAGTTTTGGGTCTCTGTATGGATTTTTTGTCACATCTCTGCTTGGAGGCCTTGAGGAAATTAATCAGGAGGACATCCTCATGAGTTAAAATCTGGACTCAGAGACTTTATAAATTGTCTTAACCTTGGATAAATTACTTAATCTTGTTTGTCTCAGTTTCTTCATCTATAAAGTGGGTTGGGAAAGGAAATTGCAAACCATTTTATCAAGAAGTTGGACATAGCAAATGTTTGAATAATAAATATAGATAATGATAATGTTAATATGGAATCTAGAAACCCCAAACTTGTAGCCTCAAGATCTGATAAACCCAAGTTTTAGGACTAGCTTGTAAATTGGAGACCTCAAAGATTGTATTTGTTCTCTGTGCCTGTGAGAATACACCCTGAAGAAAATCTCAGGTTAGCAGTTTCAGACTGAATAATGGACCCTAAGGTAAAAAGACAATCCACTTAAAATGGAGGTTAAGTCCCGGCCCAGTGACTCTTTTGTGGTAGGCTGTGCTTCAGTCTCTAAACTGAAGATCTGAAGGGTGTGATAAACTGGGAGAGGATTCTGGAGATAAGAAGTTAGTCAGCTGGGGCTTAGCCTCCACCTTAAGTGGATTCTTTTACTTTATGGTCCATTATTCCAGTCTGAAACTGCTAGCCTGAGCTTCTGTTCAAGGCGGATTCTCCCTGGAACAGAGAACAAGTATAAGCTTTGGGGTCTCCAACTTACAAGCTAGAACTAAAACTTGGGTTTATCAGATCTTACTAGGCTACAAGTTTGGGGTTTCTAAATTCCATGTTGACAATAAATAAAACCCTAACCCTACCAATGTTTGCTAAGGAGAAAGCTCAATTCTGTACAGCAGTTTGTTTTTTTTTCTTCCTATAGGGAATAGATTTCTTCCATAGTTGTATTAGTGAAAATATTTTCATTTTTTTGGAGCCAGTTATATCATTCACTGTCACAAAATTTTGCACCCCAAATAAAAACTTTAGCTGTTAAGAAATTAAAGAGCCATTCTTTCTGGTTCTACTTGCAGACTAATCATCATATAAGATAGCAACTTCTCTGGAGAGAGGGTCAATTATTCCCATGGACTGTCACCCATAAGGAGAATAAGGCCATTCTGGTTGAAAGTAAAGAGAGAGACACAAGGCAGTATGTACTAGGCCAAGAAAACCAACACTATATTAATCACCATAAGGGACTGTTTGATAGGGACAGACTATAACCTTGAACTCAAGAGTGTTGGGAATAGCAGTACTTTCAGTCCAGGCCCTGAGATATCCTTCAGGAGTGGCAGCCTCTGTGGAAGACAGCCTGATGACTCCATTATGTGCTGCAGCTATAGCTTCACAATACCTAGATAGGAAAATCCTTGCTACCAAAGTCCTTAATCCTGGCTACATCAGAAGTGGAGAGGATTTTAACAGTAGAAATGACATTACAAATTCCTTGACCATCTGCTTTTCTACCAGTTCCTAAAGTTATGGGACCTTTTCATCTCACTTGAAGCTAAACATGAGCTCCTTTGAGAAAGAAGTGTTGACTTTTCCCTGCCTATAGTTATCAGTGGGTATATAGTAGGTACTTAATAAATTTTTGATTGATATTGACTGGCAGCTTTGTTGAGCAGCAGGTTAGTAGATGGAAGAAATTTTAGAAGAAAGGAAGTAAGCAACTGGAACAGGCTGCTGAATAAATCACTTGTACTTTGGGGTATTGACTTGGCCATTAAAAGAACCATTTTTTTACTGTGAAGTGGAAGTGAAGGCAGAAAGCATCTGGATGATATAAGATGAGAACCCACAGAGAAGTGGGACTTCTTAGCAAACAGTCTTTAGTGAGGGTCTAAAAATAACAATAGTGGGAAAGAAAAAAATGAAGATTAAAGCAAATGTATTTCTTATTGAAAAGGCATTAGGGAATAGTAGAATCACTGGAATAAGGAAGATAGACCGAAGAAGAAATTAATTAGTTATCGAGGAATAGGTGTTCATAGGAGATTGTTCTCCCTAGGGACCTTAGGCATCTTAGGCAGACAGCAAGTATTTGACACTGAAGGAATGGTACTACTTTAAAGGCAGGCCCAGACTAGATATTGGATGTCTTTCTTCTCTCATCCTTCAGTAGGAAGCAAGAGACTGGACAGGAGACATACCAAGTGGCAAGAATAGACAATAACCTTAAAGGAAAACTATATGTAGCACTGTTGCTGATGTAAAAACTTTTTGGGCTTCCTTTGTTTGAGGGTACCCTGCTTTCCCCAATGATGTGTTAACCATATAATAAACTGCTCAGAGACAAGCTTTCTCTCAGAGTTGTCTCTCTGACAGACTCCATGCTACAGATTTTGCTGTGTCTCTTGTTTGTCATTTTCTCTGTCTCCTTCCCCACTCTTAAACCCATTCCCATTTGTTTTCCCAGTCTTTGGCTTCCCTCTTTGGGGATTAGAAGCCACACAGAGATTTTTTTGGAGAGGCTGAACCTCTTCAATTGGCTCCCATGTAAGGCTTTGACCACTAAGGAGGATAATTGTAGTACCAGGGCCAAGGGGGCTGACAGACCTTCAACTAGCTATCAAGGTGAGGTGCCAGCCCATATTAAAACAATAGGTGAAAAATTTTCTTCTCACACATGCTATATTTGTTTGTTAAAATGTTTGCTTTAACATCAGGGAACTAAGATCTTAGAATCTAAGTTACAGGCATTTATTAAGATTATCTTATATCTTTTATCCTTACTTTCCAATTCAGTTAGTCATAATGTTACAAGAATGAACTTTAATAGAAGCATTAAGGCAAGCCCAAGGTGAGGGGCAGACTGTCTTGCCAGCTATCTCATACACTTGAAAACTTGTTAGGTTGGAATTAATCCAATCTCCTATAAAAAACTTCATGCTAAAACAGCTTTTCTTCTTAGATGCTCTTAACATGAATATTTCTTTTCTCATTCCACCTCTTCCTCTCTCTACCTCTATACTTTTGGCTTCTCCAGAAACTGTTTCTATCCCTCTCAGCAATATATAGCTTGTACCCTCCTCCCCCTTCTGCTTCATCAAACTCAGTCATTCCTGTTCCCTCCCCCACTCCTCCAGTCTCAGTATCTCCTGCTCTCTCTCCCTTCTTGTCTCTTCCTTTCTCTGTCTCTGTCACTGTACTGTCTCTATGCCTCTGTTAGTGTCTCTGTCTCTCTCTTTTTCTCTCTGTGTCTCTATCTCTGCCTCTGTCTCCCCTTTCTCTTTCTCTACCCACCCTTTTTCTGTCTCTGTCTTTCTATCTCCCCTCCTCTCTCTCTTACCATATTCTCCATCTGTTCTCTCTCTCCCTCTCTATCTGTCTCTCACTAGCTCTTTCTTCCCAACTCTCCCTTTCTCTTTCTTTTTCTGTCTCTCACTGTCTTTGTCTGTCTCTCTCTTTTTCTCTGTGTCTGGCTGTTTCAGTCTCTGCCTCTCTGTCTCTCTCTGTTTCTCCCCATCACCTCCTTCTCTCTCTACCTGCCTTTTTTCTTTTTCGCTCTTCCTGTCTCACCTCTCTCTGTTCCTCCCAACTCCCCCTCTGACTCTCTCTCTTTCTCTCTCCCCATCTCTCCCTCCCTCTGTCACCATTTATCTCTTTATCTCTGTGTCTCTGCCTCTATCTCTCTCTTTCTATGTCTCAGACTTTCTGTCTCTATCTCTTTGTCTCTTGCACTCTGCATTCTCTCCCTTTCTCATATGTTCCCTTCTCCCCCCCCCTCTCTCTCCCTCTCCCTCTCCCTTTCCACCCCCCCCTCTCTCTCTCTCTTTCTCTTCTCTGTCTCTCCTCTCTCCTCTCTCTCTCTCCTCTCTCTCTCTCTCTCTCTCTCTCTCTTGACTCTATACCTGTCTATATCTGGGTGAATGTGATAAAGAGAAAGCAAGCTGGGGAGAAAGACACACAGACAGACAGAGACATGGGGAGAAATGGAAAAAGAGAGACACAGAGAGAGAGACAAAGAGTGATGCAGGAAGACAGACAAGAAAAGAAAAAGACACAGAAAGAATAAGAAAGAGAGAGATTGACAAAGACAGAGACCTGGATAGAGACAGAATGACAGTCAGTGACAGAGAAAGGGATAGACTCAGAGGAAAAGAGGGACAGAGGCAGAGGGAAAGACAAAGAGAGGGAGACATAGAAAGAGACAGCGATAAGAAGAGAGAGACAGAGGGAGAAAGATGGATGCTGAAACAGAGACATAGAAACAGAGAGACAGCAGAGACATGGAGAGAAAGAAAGACAGATAGGCAGGAGGAAAGACATCAAAAGAAAAAAGGAGAAAGAGTAATATAAAGAGACAGATAGAGAAAGGAATAGAGACAGATTAACAGAAATGGAGAGATAGGGAGATAGAGCAAGAGAGAGGGAAAGACTGAAAAAAAGGAGAGACATAGAGGAGGGGGTGACAGAAAAAGAGACCTACAGAGAGTCAGAGAAAGAGAGAGAGGGGAGTTAGAGAGACAGAGACTGAGACAGGGAGAGAAAAAAGGGGGGGTAGAGAGAGAGGAGAGGCAGATGGGGAGATAGAGAGACAGAGACAGACAGACACACAGAGACAGAGATAGAGGGGCAGAGACTTAGAAAGAGATTCATACAGAGTCACAATAGACACAGAGAGATAGGGACAAAGACAGAGAGAGATTTTGGGAGAGAAAGAGAAAGACAGAGACAGGGAGAGACAAAGAATGAGACATAGAGAGAGCACACCAGAGGGGAGAGAGAGAGAAGAGAAACATAGAAAGAGACACAATAGAAACAAAGACACAGAGAGGATAAAGATGGGGTAGAGAGAGAAAAGACGGTGAAAGAGAGGAAACCCAGAGACAGAAGCAAAAAGAAAAAGAGAGTCAGAGACAGGAAAAGAAATATAGAGACAGAGGGAGACATATAGACACTGAAACAGATACAGAGACAGAAAAGCAGAGGAATAGACAGTAGTGACATGGGGAGAGACAGAGAGAGGAAGGAGAAGAGAGATAGCAAAAGAAACAGACATGGAGAGAGAGAGAGAAAGAGATTGATACAGAAAGACAAGACAGAGACAGGGATGGAGACAGAGAGAAATTAACAGAGAAATGGAGAGATGGGGAAAGACAGAACAAGAGAGGGAGAGACAAAGACAGAGAAGAGTGGAAGAGGGAGACAGAGACTCATATAGAGAGACAGGGAGATAGAGATAGAGACTCAGTCAGAGAGAGAAAAAAGAGGATAGAGACCAAGAAGGGGAGACAGACAGAGGAGATAGATAGAGACACAGAGACAGACAGTGAGAAACAGGCCGAGATAGACAGGGAGACAGATGGATAGTGAAACAAAGACATTTAGAAATACAGAGAGACACAAAGAGACAGAGACAGGGAAAGACATGGGGAGAGAAAGAGAAAGAGTTAAAGAGAGGGAGGTAAGAGGAGAGACAAGAAAAGAAACAGACACAGAGAGAATAAGAGAGAGACAGAGATGGAGACAGAGACAGAGACCTGGACAGAGTCAGAATGACAGTTAGTGACAGAGAGAGGGAAGGACCCAGAGAAGGGCAGACAGATAGAGAGGGACAGAGCCAGAGGGAGAGAGACACAGAGGAGACATAGAAAGAGACACAGAGAGAAAAAGAGAGAGAAAGAGACACTAACTGAGACAGAGAGACAGATGGTGAAAGACTGAGACAGATAGGAGACAGATGGACAGTGAAACAGAGATATACAGAGACACAGAAAGACATAGAGACAGGGAGAGATCAAGAGTGAAACAGAAAGAGAGGGAGCAGGTCAGAAGGAGAGAGAGAAAGAGAGGATGGGGAGAGAGAGAGGCAGGAGAAGAGAGAGAAAACAAAAACAGACACAAGTTGAGAGAAAAAGAGGGAGTGATACAGAGAGATAGGGAAAGGGATGGAGACAGAAAGTGAGTCAGAGACAATAGAGATGATGGGGAGAGAGAGACAAAGAGACACAGGGAGAGCGAGGGAGAGAGTCAGATGAAGAGACAGGGAGGGGGAGAGATAGGAGTGGAGATAGAGACAGGGACGGAGACAGAGAAAAAAATGGGGGGGTAGAGAGAGAAAAGTGGAGATAGACCTTTGAGATAGGGAGGGACACCAACAGAGACAAAGAGACAGACACAGAGAGAGACAAAGACAGGGAGAGATTTGGGGAGAGAAAGAGAAAGATGGAGAAAGAGGGACAGACAAAGAGTGGGGGCAAGCCAGATGAAGAGAGAGGGAGAGAGAAATACAGAAAGAGACAGAGACACAGAGAAAGAGAGAAAAAAAAGGAGGGTAGAGAGAAAAGGGGAATAAAGAGGGAGGAGACAGAGACAGAGAAAAAGAGAGAGTCAGAAACAGGAAAAGACACAGAGACAGTGAGAGACAGACAGTGAAGCAGAGACATACAGAAACACAGAAAGACACAAAGACAGAGACTGGGAGAGACCAAGGGGGGGCAGGTTAGAGGGAGAGAGAGACAGAGAAATAGAGACAAAGAGGAGGGGGAGAGAGAGACAAAGAGACACCTACTGAGAGACAGAAAGAGAGGGAGAGAGAGTGGAAGGGAGATAGAGAGACTGAGACAGAGAAAAAAGGGCGATAGGGAGAGGGAAGGGAAGATAGCTGGAAGAGATAGAAACAGAGACATGATCAGAGTGACTGAGACAGAGGGAGACAGATGGACAGAGAAAAAGATTACTATGGAGACAAAGAAGACAGGAAGTTTGAGACAAAGGCAGGGAAAGACTTTGGGAGAGAAAGAGAGACAGAGAAAGGGAGAGACATGGAGGGAGAAAGAGAGTCAAAGAATGGAGGGAAGAGGAGAAAGAGAGACAAGAAAAGAAACAGATAGAGAGAATAAGAGATTGAAGGAGACAGAGAACTAGATAGAGACAGAATGACAGTCAGTGACAGAGAGACACACACACAGAGAAAGACAGAGGACAGAGGCAGAGGGAGAGACACAGAGGGAGACATAAAAAGACAGAGAGAGAAAGACAGAGACAGGGAGAAGGATGAGATGTGATTAGAATAATTTAATCTTTAAGGGCATTCATTATACATTTATTCTTTTTTTATCCATAACCATTAACTTCAAAAGAATTACTCCAGTTAGAATGAGCACAAATATTAAATATTTAGGAAATCAAGGGAAAGTGTATTTTATTTAAATAAAATTAAATATTTCTTTCTTTCTATCAATTTTACTGTCTCTTTGCTCCTGTCCATCCTTCTCCTTGTCACTTCATTTATATTTCTCCATTCTCTGTCTCTGTCAGTCTGTTTCTTTCTTTTTCTCTCTCTGTCTCTACCCCTTCTGTCTCTCTTCCCTTATTTCATGCTTTCTTTACCACTTTGTTTCACTCGCTTTCTCTTTCTCTATAAATGTCTCTCTTTTTCTCAGTCTCTCTTTTTTTATTTCTGTCTCTTTGTTTCTATTTCTATCTCTCTCTTTCTCCCTCTCTGTTAGTCTCTACTTCCTCCTTCCATATCTCTCTACACCACTATTTCTCTGTCTCTCTCTACCTCTCTCACCCACTCTCCCTGTGTCTCTCTCTCTCCATGTCTCTCTAGCATGGTCTATCCCTGTTTCTCCCTGTCTGTCATTCTCCATGTCTCTCAATGTCTCCTTCTCTGTGTCAGTCTTTCTATCTTTATCTCTCCATCTCTCTGTTAATTTTGTTGTCTTTTTCTTCATGTCCTTCCCTCTCTCTGTCACTCTCTGACACTCTCAATATCTCCGTTTCTGTGTCAATCTCTCTATCTTTGTCACGGTCTCTTTTGCTATTTATTTCATCCTTTCTTTCTCTCTCTGTTTCACTCTTTCTCTATTTATCCACATCTGTATCATTTTCTTTCTAAGTCTCTCTGTCTTTTTATCTTTGTCTCTTTCTCTTTCTGTCCCTTTCTGCCTCTCTATTCCTCTACTTCCTCCTTCTATGTCTCTCCTTACCCCTTTCTCTTGGTCTCTATCTCTCTCTACCTCTCTCTTCAACTGTATCCCTGTGTGTCTCTCTCCCTCTATGCCTCTCTATAGCTTTGACTATCCCTGTCACGCTCTTTCTGATACTCTCCCTGTCTGTCAATGTCTCCATCTGTTTTTCAATCTGTCTCTCTCTCTGACTCTATTTCAATTTTACTGTATCGTTCCTCCAGTCCATTCCTTAACTTGTCATTCAGTTTTTTTCTCTATAGTTGTCTCTGTCTCTGTCAATCTCTTTTTCTCTCCATGTCTCTTTCTTTGCATTTCCCTCTCTCTCCCCCTTCTCTGTCTCTCTCCCCCTTTCTCCCTCTTATTTTCTCTCTTATTTGGTCTTTCTTCTTGTATATCTCTGTCACTCTCTCAAAGTCTCCGTCTCTGTGTCAATCACTCTCTTTCTCTGTCCTTTTCTCTTTTGCTCTTTCTTTTATCTTTTCTTTCGCTCTCTGTTTCATTCTCTTTCTCTATCTCTTTACATGATTGCATCTTTTTCTCTCAGTCTCTCTTTTTTTATCTCTGTCTTTTCCTCTCTTTTCCTAATGTCTCTACTTTCTTCTATGTCTCTGTACCCCCTCTTTCTCTCTCTGTCTCTGTTTCTCTTTACTTCTCTTTTCCCACACTCTCTGTGTGTCTCTCTCCCTCTCTGTCTCTATCTTTCATTGTCTACCCTGTCTCCCTCTCTCTGTTAAACTCCCTGTCTCTCAATTTTTCCATCTCTTTTTCAATCTCTATCTTTCTCTGTCCCTGTCTCTTTGGCTCTTTCCTTTGTCTTTTCTTTCCCTTTGTGTTTCACTTACTTTTT